>NW_026867542.1:778236-869263 GCF_020745735.1 Hemiscyllium ocellatum
GAATAGTCAAAGTGTTAAAGTGTTACTGAACTGCTGAATGATAATGACATGGCCTGCAAGATAATTTGATAGTACGTTTAGAAATGAACGAAGTATCTGTTTCGCCTCAGCTCTGAGAGAGAGAGAGGAAGATGTTGGCTCAGTGCTGAGCTCGCGGTTGCTTGCATGAAAGTTCTGGTTGTCAGTTTCTGTGATCTGATCTTTATGCATGCTTTTCCGTTGGTGCTTTGGTGTTTAACTGTTTGTGTTTTTTTTTGCCTGAAGCTTGAGATCCAGGGATGCTTTATATTGCACTGTATGAATTTAAGCATTTATTTTTAGAGAGTTCATTTCAAATCATCATAAATGATTTGTGCAGCCTTCACATGCAGTGGAAGGATAGTTTAGGCAGGGCGAACGAAAATGGATTGTTTTTACTAATTTGTTGAGACTGACGAGGATCAGGAACAGTTGAATTGGTAAGGGCTGCTTGCGAATTGTAGAACTAGAACGTATTTATATTGTTGACATGCGCTCGCTGATTGTAAAGTACAGGCGAATGATTTGTGAGAGCAAAGATAATACATTAGCTGGACTGACATATATGTCAGGATGAATAAAGGGACCGCAATTTAAAAGTGGGTAAGAAATTTCCAGGAGAAAAAAAAATGATATCGTTAAAGTTTCTTAAACTCTGGAAAGTATAACTCATGATTTATTGACCAAATGTCCGATATCAATATGTGTGATGAAATGGAGGGATTGATTACGAATTATAGGCCTAAGGATACTTCTAAGAAGAAAGTGTGAAAGAGGGAACAGGAGGTGGAAATTTGTAATCTCTTTCGAGCTGAATGAGAAGAGTTGCAGAGAACTTTCCAGGCCCCAGGTATTACTGGGAGGGTCGCCAGTGAGCAGAATGAGCAGTCTCTCTGTGCAAAGTTTAGGGATGACCACATCTCCACATGATCAGAGCCGAACAAAGAGCCCTGCAGTATGGAGGCCCAGTAGGGATATGCATCTATCTACCCCTTTTGGAAGGCTTGGGGCAACTCTCCTCTCCCCCCAATTCAGTGAAGAGAATGTAACAGATTGTTCTGTAATAAGTGGCACGACTGAGATAAAAAAGAATTTAGATTTGGATGAAACAAACCCAGAACGCAATAATACTTAGTCGAGAGGCAGGACAGGCGAGGTGGCAAACAAAACTGGGAGCTTTACAACAGGGAAAATAGAAATTGAGAATTAAAATTCTGACTCATGGTAAGAGAACAAAGAGACTGTGAAACACACCTGAGTATTTCCACGAATGTCGTGCAGGGACAGGCAGAGAGTGATGGCAGGAGGAAAGGAGAGTCTGCAGTAACAGTTAGGGAGCGAATATCATTTAGGTTGGGTTTGGAATCTGATGAGGAATCAAAAAGTCGCAATTTTAGTAAAAGAAAGAAGCTCCCACACGGGGAAATACTGCCATTGTTCATAAAACGAGGAGACAGCGGCTGTACTTCCCATGGGCAAGCCAGGATCTGGAAGGCTGAGAAATATATTGCCCATGTTAAATGATGGAACAGGAAATGGACTAAAGCCTTTGAATACAAAACACACGACAGTTGTTAGCTATAGGGTATTTGAGGGCATTGTTCATGCAGGTGGTGTTACTCCCACAATTATGAGATCTCATGGATCGAGCTCTCTTGAAGCATGTGGTGGATAATCTGTCGATTGATGATCGAGTACAAAAAAGGTTATGGCAGGCCCTAAGACTGTTACCCACCTAAGATTGATCCCAAGGTCTTGAGAAGGGGTCGCCTGGGAGGCACTGAAGACCCAGCCGCCTGTTAGAGAACCAGATGAAAATGTGCAGGCCTGAAACTGTTGGAAGGGAGTCAACTGTAAACCATAATGTTTCAGACTGCTGCTGTCGAGGCGTTGCCTCTCAAGACAAATCTAAGTTTGCGGATATAGTGGTTTTAAGATCCATAGACCGCCAGGAATTCACAGGTTTTGTAGGCCATGTGGTCGAGAGATGCTGGATACAAAAAAAAAGGCTGGCTGAAATGCAGCAGGAGATGCAAAGAAAGTTGACACTGCTTCAACTTGAGGGTCTTAAAAAGAAATAGAGCATGGCAAGGGGATCTTGCCTGTCAAATCTGGGTTGATCAACGCTAATACAATAAACACTACACCGGTGCAGGGAGAACCCTCTGTCGCCATCGGGGTAAGGGCTGAACAAACCCATGCCGATGATGACTGTACCTGGAGGAACTTTCCTACAAGTACAATACAAAGGGCAACATGATATTAATCTCCAGCCTAAACAGAATTGGGGTTTCCAAGGTCAGGGACCAGGGGGTGGAGGTTCTAAGTGTGTGGTGGGATGTCAGATTCAGAAAGGATTTGTTGTCGCGTGTTGGGGGTGTTATCAAACAGGTCATTTGAGGATAGATTGTCATATAGGTCTCAGCCTTCCTGGCACCAGGGGAGGGTGTTGAGTCCGGCTGTCCCGTCAAGACTCCCACTGGGCTGGACGGGGCTTGCGAACCCAAACGGGACGTGTAAAGAATGCCCAGAGAACACGGGTGGGAAGGGATAGTATAACATGGGTTGCTGAGGAGGAACCTATTGCGAAGGTTAGTGTACAAGCATGGTTGAGGCCCATGTTAATAAATACTGGAGCTACGTATATTTCCCTTTAACTGCAAGTGCTTCCCACCTTCCCATGCCTGTTACATTAATTAAGAATGCAGATATCTCAGGTGAACCGCGGTTGACAGGGTTTATATCTCCAATAAGTCTACATATGGACAGTGAAACAATAGTTTATTCTTTATTCGTTCTAAGCGGATGGCAATTAAATTGCTATGTAGGGAGGTTTTATTGAATTTAGAATTAGGTTTAGAATGTACGCAAGAGAGAGAGAGTGAGTTCTCAGTTGGTGTTGCATGGATTCGAGACAACGAATGTATACTGGATAGGGGATAGAGGTGGTCATATTTGGATAACTTGTGAGAAATGGAGGAAAGATGTTTCAGTTTTACTGCCTTTGGCTGAGCCACCCGAGTCTGAGCTGCATTGTAACAGTGATTTTTGTCGAGAGGCAGCGTAAGGTATTGGGGGAGCGGTGGCACTGTGAAGTTATCACACTACAGCATTTACAGAGCAAAGATATCGTGATAGGGAAGCAGGGAACAACATTGCAGCAAAGAGAAAAATGATTTACTGGCAACATTATCCGGTGTGCCAGGGGCTTTGCCCCATGTGACACTGTTAGTTAATGAGTGACATTAGTCCAAGTATCTGGGACCCATGAAGAAGCTTTTAGAAATGGTTAGTAACCGGCTGATGATGACACAAGGGGACTGGAAATCTGACCATGGTGACGCTGTTCAAATTTTGGTTTGTATAGATATGCTGTGGAACCCCAAGGACGTTGAGATGGTTTCCAAACTGACTAAGCCAGCGGTAGAGGGAAGAGGTGACCATCATTTGATTATTGAATGGATGCAAACCTTTGCAAAACTTCCATATCCTTCCCATAACGTGTTGACGAGAACTGCACGCAAAACTCCAGGTGCGACCTGACCAGTCTTTCGTACAGGTTGATTCGATCGCAGAGGAACATGTTCCTGTCAAAATACAGGACAGAAATTGCAATGCTTAATGAACCATGGCTGACAGGTGAAATTGTGACACTAGCAAAGATGAAATCTAAAGCAAAATCTTGGAGACTGAAGGCAGACGAAGCGTTGGAATAACATCGGAAAGGTAGGAAAAATCTGAAGCGACGAGTTCAAAGGGATAAAAGAGCATGTAGATTGGAGGCGACATTGGCATAAATTGATTAAAAAAAAAACTTTAACCTCTTTGTTGATTCCCAGAATGCGGAGAACCTTCTGGCAACGCACTGAATTTTGAGAAAATAATTGATGAAGATATTCTCTCTGCCACTTGTGATGCAAGGATCGTGCAATGAATGAAGCTATTGCCTGATGCAAACAAAATTGACAGGTCAAGTGCACAAATTGTATTGTTCATTCTCAGAAGAATTATTTGAGAATTGCAACTCTGTAAAATTAAACTACATAATAGTGAATGCCTGACTGCATAGAGGGAAAGGAAAACCTAAAGCAAAACTAAATCAGTTCTGAAGAGGATAAGTGAACTAATTTTGACAACGTGTATTAGAACTCAATGCAATACCAGAAACTCTTCGAGCTTTCAGAGGCATTTACCTCTTTCAGGAATGTCAAATCTCTACATTAAGATTTATTCAGGAGCGAAGTTTTCTACCTCATTCAGGACCATGACCCATGCTGGTTATGAGCTACACTGTGTCACAATGCTGGTCTTTTTACAAGATTATTGAGAGCATGAGTTTCTTTTTATTCCCAGAGAGAGTGCTCTTGTCCAGATTCCGAGTTTGACGGGTTTTTGGGACCTGATTTTAACCCAACAGCTAATGCCTCTGACCTGAGGCAATCACATCTTTAAAAAAACACGGTATAAAATAAGTGGAGTGGCCAGCTCGCTGTGAAGCTAATGCTAGTTTAGATCAGCGATTGTACCTTAGTTCAGCAGTAGTGTGTGTAAGGAAAGGCTTCTGTGGCAAGACCATCCGGTTACTCTTTCTCACACACTTCCAGCCAGTAAGCCCGAATTTGTTGCAGTTATACTCTTTGTGTTAAGTGATGTGTTTCTTGGAACTTTGCAAGTATTTTCGGAACAGTACCATTCGGTCACGATTGTCTGTCGGATGTTTGGATCGGATAAGTTAAATGGTATTGTATTTACTGGTCTTTCCATCGCATTCCATAATTTTCAAATTAATTAAAACTTGGCAGCTGGACCATCTAATTCACTCTGGGAATATCGATGGCACATTACCCTGAGACAAATAATTGAATTTACAATCTGTTCTACCTCTTAAACTTGTTTTGAAGTGTCGGATTTGGTCCGTACCAATTGTGAAACTCACTAATTTAGTTCTGCATCAACCTCATCAATTGTAAAGTGACAGAAATTGAAAGGAAGCCAAATTAATAACTGCTCACTGGCTTGGCTGAAATATGAAAACAGGAACAGATTATTTCGAACTGGGAGTAGGCAAATCAATTCCTCAGTACCCGCTCCGCCAATGAACATGGCCATGACTGAACTGATCGTGGTCTCAACTCCAGTATCCTATCTTTTACCTACCACATTTTATCAGAATGTTTATCAGAAGCATATCTACTTCTTTCGCGAAACTAGCGATTAATTCGGCCACCACTGACCTTTTCTGTGAGTTCCACAGATTCACAATTCCCTAATACAAGTAGCTTCTCGTCATCACATTTTTGTGTTTACCTTATCTCGTTCTCTCTCTCTCTCTCTGTCTCTCTCTCTGTCTCTCTCTCTCTGACCTCTTGTTTGAGACTTCTACAAGGAGGAACAATTTAACAACAATCCCAGGTATTAAATTCCCTTTATCGTTTGTTATACCCCAATAAGATCCTCTCTCATTCATCGGGACTGAAACTAATCGAAAATGCCAAGCCTTTTAAATACTGATCGTATGATAGCCAGTTCTTCACCCGAAAAAATGTGAGGAAACTTCACTGAAGGACGTCCAGTGCCACACTCCCTTCCTCCAGTGTGAATACCAATACTAGACACAATATTTCAGTTGATATCAAACCAAAGCTTTACACAAGTATAAAAACACGTCTTTACTTTTAATAATTTCTTCTTTTTGCAATAAGAGCTAGTAATTCGCTTGAAGGACATTTTGTATAGATAGTAAAAATCTGAAGTTCGTCAAGAAAATCCTACAGCACCCCAGTAATTATGATGTTCCAAGCAGAAAAGGCAGCGTTTAACTCGAATCTCTGATTTTCAACAATCAGTTAATACTCTCTCCCAGGCAATTCTCTGCCCTTGAACCCCTTTGAGCTAACCTTCTCGATCAGTCTACTATGCTGCACTTGTCAACAGCCTTCTGGAAGTCTAGAAATATTGTGCCACACTGGAGATCCATCATACACCTTGCAAGCTACATCATCAATAACCTCAACAAATTTGTCAAACACGATCTCCCCTTCATGAAACTGTGCTGACACTTCGTTCATTTATGTATTCAGTTATTCCAACATTTCTGTATTCCTCAGTTCCTCCTCATTATCAATCATGTCATTCGTGAAAAGTCCAACATTTCCTTTCAGTACTCTCTCATTTTATTTGCACCACAATTGATGCGTGTAGTGTCAGTATTAAACGTTTTGGCTTTTTTTGATTTTTGTTGCTCATTTAGTTCTTTTGATTTCATTTTTTGTGACCATTTGCTGACGTTTAAAGTACTCCAAATTTTCCAGAGTGTTTCTACCTTTTCGAGTATGATATGCCCTCGTATTTGCCTTTTAATTATCCATGACTTCCTCATTAATCTATGCATTGTTTTTTCTAATTTTGGCAATTCTGCGTCCTCTCAGATGATCCGTTAATGTTGCCATATGTCACATCTCCGTAATCAGTTGCCGTAGTTCTTCTGAAGTTCTTTACTTTCGTGTTGTTTGCCAAAGCCACGCTGAGGCAACTCCTTCCTCGGATACGTATAATTACGTATTCAAAGCTATACCTATTATATGTGGCTCTTTCTTCACTCTTTCAAAAGAATTTAATCTCTGGCAGATTGTAGTCACTCCTTCCAAGAGGATCTTCAACTGTAAGTGCATTTAAGAATCGCTTCATATTATCAAATCTAAAACAATCTGATCGATGACTGGCTCTTCGGCATGCTGCTTTGAAAAGCAATTTCTCAAATACTGCATGAGGCTTTCATCGAGGCTCCCCTTGCCTAATTAATTAATTCAATCAATTAGCGTGCTCAGATCACCCATAATTAATGTACTGCCCTTCTCACAATCCCTCTTTATTTCTCTGTTTATGCTGTGCCCTACTGTGGAAGGACTGACAGGGGGCGTGCAAATTACTCTGAAATTCAATGAAGATGTTACTAGTAGAGTTGGCAAGAGGAAACCAGTTGATGTGGTTGATTTGGGATTTCAGAAAGCGTTTGCCAAAACCCCGCATACGAATTATAGTGCAAGATTATAGCTCATGTGATTGAGAAAGCGCTTGAATAGAAAACAGTTTGGCAGAGAGCAAACAAAGAAGAGGAATTAATATTTCGTTTTCATTAGTAGGCAGTAACTGTTTTGGTGTCAGGCTGATCAGTGCTAGGATCTCAGCTACTCACATCATATATTAATGGTTTGAATGAGGGAACAAAATGTAATAAATTGAATTTTGCATTTCGTATCAAGTTGGGTGAGAGGGGAAAATGTTTCGAAGAAGCAGAGATCCTTCAGCATCTTGTGAACAGATCAGGTGAGTGTGAAAATCAATGGGAGATGTTGTGTAATTGGCAGAAATGTAAGGTTGTTCATTTTGGATGCAGAAGAAGAGGGCAGATTACGACCTGAATGGCTGTGAATTGGTAGGAGGGGGTTATGCAGCGTGTCTGGTCAAGCACGACCGCCCCTTTATGTAGCTGTGTTGACATTTCGTTTATTTATGTATTCAGTTATTTATATCTTTCTGATTAACTCTATCGACTTCCCTACCAGTGAGGTGAAATTACTTGGTCTATAGGTACCCATTTTTTGCCAAAACCCATTTGAATAAGGGTCCCATACTATTCTGCTTCCAATCTACTGATAACTGTCTACCATCCAGCGTATTTTGGAAAATCACAGCTAATGCATTTACCATCCCCTCTGCCTCTTCCTTCATTTACCTACAATGCAAGCCACCAGATCCTGGGGAGTTATCTATATTTACACACACCAGTTCACTGAATATTTTCTCCAAAATTGTTATAATTTCACCAACCTAATCTGCGGTTTTCCTGGTGCAGCAGATGGTGAAGAAGGTAGACACCATGTTGACTTTCACTGCGAGTGCAGCAACAGGGCTGTGTTATGGCAGTTACACAAGGTTTAGTGCGGTCACATCTAGATGTCGTCTGCTTTTCTGAGGAAGAATAATCTTGCTCTCGTGGAAGTGCAGTGAATGTTTAACGGGTAATTCCTTGGATGGCTGGACTGACGTATGAGCAAAGATTTATCAGTTACGTCTGTTTTGTTTCCGTTGCGTTCAGATGAATGAGCTGGGATCTCATATCGACTCAGAAAATTCAGAAGGCGAGACAGTATAGATGCAGACTTAATGTTTCTAATGTATGGTATGTCCAGAAACAGGGGTCACTGTCTGAGGAGTCTGGTGGACCACTTAGAACGTAGTTGAGAAGACAATTCTTCACCCAAACACAACTGAATCAGTAGAAATCATTACCACAGGAATCAGTAAATGTGTTCAAGAAGCGGCTAGTTACAGCACTTGAGGCAGATGTTCTGAAAAGTTATGGGGAAAAGCAGGATTAAGTTATTGAGTTGCACCATCAGTCATAAGCGCGATGAATGCCAGAACAGGTTCGAATGGCTGATGGCAACCACCTACTCCAATATTATATATGTCCTTGCTTCACTTTCCTCCCTTGTTCTGTATTTCCACCCCTGCCCTTGTGCCGTAATTTAGGACCAGTGTCCAAAGTAGACAGTCTTCATCAGAGACCTCTCAGGTCTTACGTCTTCTCCCCCACCCCCCCACCCCTTTCCCAGGTTGTGCTCTTGCTTTTCTATTCCGAGGTGAGGGGCGATATAAGCGAGGTAACAGCAGGCACTCCGATCTTTCTGGTCGCACCAACATATTTCCCCCGGGAATAAATGGATAGGCCTTCAGGCCGCATACCCAATATGTCCCTTTCAATATCCGGGGAGTGGTCGTGGCACTGGCTTGACTGGTGTGGACACAAGATGAGTTTCCTAGTTGGATAGGCGCAGCATCATTCTGATTACAGAAACGGGTGGTATTTACGGCTCCTTTAGGTGGGGAAATTCTAAGACTATAAATAACGCCGTGATTTTTCAGACCTGGCCTTGGGAACCATCCCGCAAAGCTATATTTGCTTCTTTCAAATCTCCACTTTGTATTATTTGAATCCACATCAATAGTCCCTTTTGTTCAGCATAATTTTGGCATAGTGAAGTAAAGTGAATTTTCCCATCTCCTTGAATAGTTAGTACTACTAACGTTACAATACTATACCAGTAAACGCCCACCTCTGACCCCTGCCTACCATCCTGCCTATCTGTCATAATCTTTTAGGCGCCAGGGAGAGGTGAGTCCACACAGCCCTTACAATCAATAACTATGTATATTGTGTGTGTGTATATATATATAAAAAGCAAACGTCCAAAGAGTCTTTTGCGTCAGTTCATTCTTTCTTTCTCAGCTTAACATTCAGAGGATTGTCTGTTGGATGAGCTTGCCACTCCGGCAATGGGGTGTTCACAGGACCTTTAACGCGAGTGCGATGACTCCAACCTTTCTCAGCAGTACTAATAGCTGTTTCACTTGTTAGGATGGTTAGGAATGGTCCCTCCCAGCTTGGGTGTAGTTTGGTATCTTTCCAGGTTTTGATCAGGATCCAATCACGCGGTCGTATTCGATGTGCTGCAAACTCGAGTGGCGGTGTCTGTACCAACAGGCCTTTATTCCTCCGAATAGACAAAGAAGAGCCGAGCGCCTCAATATACTTCTTTAAAAACTTTTCATTGAACTCTGACCAGCCGTTAGGCAGTCTTTCAGCCTCGATAATACTTCCCTCTATCCTGTCGACGACAGTATATTCATTTTGCTTTTTACCCTCAATCATCTGGGAGGACCTGTCGATAAACAACCGGGCTCTCGCATGCAACGGCACATCTCTTAAGTTCATTCACACTTTAATCTGATAGTCAGTAACATCAAGATAGTCATGTTCTGGATTTCCAGGGGCCACGCCCCTCTCTCTGCCACAGAACTGCATCTGGATTCAAGCAACTGTCTGTGACCCACACAAGGTCATCCTCTTCTATTAAGATTGTCTCATATTTCAATATCCTAAAGTCTTTGAGCCATTGTCCTGCTTTCTGATTTAAGAATTCTTTGCCTTTTACTCCAGAAACCTTGACACCTTTGTTAGTTAATTTAACACCGCAAGGTTAAAAGCTTAGGGAAGATTGTGCTGCTCCCATATCCATTAAAAACACAGTTTCCTCTCCTTCAGATCCCGCCGTTAAATTTATCAAGGGTTCCCAGTGGGTCTTATGAGGACGGAACCCTGATTCCCCTAATCTTCATTAAAAATCATCAGTGATACCTCTTCTCTTTGTCGTCCTAACATTAGACATTGTCTTTTAAAATGTCCTGGTTTTTTTCCGCAGTAATAACATCCTGCTGGCTGCTTCGTTCCCCTACCATCTGCTCTCTGTCTCTCTTGTCCTCCTCTGTTCTCTGATTCTAACTTGCTCGTCGTAATTTCTTCAACTGCTGCAACCATTATTTTAGCCTTTTGTTTTTGTTTCTCCACCTTCCTTTTCACATACACGTTCTGTGCCTCATATAACAGATCTTCTATCTGTTTTTCGCTCCAGCCTTCTAATTTCTGGAATTTATTTTGTGTGTCCGGCCATGATTTAGTCACAAATTGGACCTTTAAAAATCCCTGTACTACCGGATCATCAGGACTCATTTCCAAATATTTTCTTCTGGCTTATTTTAATTTCTGTAAAAAGGCTGATGGGAATTCCTCCTTTTCATTCAAAAGATTTTTAAAAATTCTGAGATTTAGGTGCTGCTTCTTTAATACGCAAAATGATAATTTCTCGAACGTCCCTCATTTTACTTCTGTCGTGTTCATCCATACACTTCCAACATGGGTCCACATTGGGGAATTTGTTTTTGGCTGGTATCACTCCCTCACCCACCGGATGTCTTTTTTTTTATTCCCTCAGAGCAGCTCTTCTAATCATGCTCCTTTCTTTTCCTGACCGTACCTGATCTGGGGTGCTGACTACTAAGTCTTCCCTAAAAGTAAGTTTGCGCCTATCCTCTACCAATAAGGCTTTTGCTACCTCTGCCGACACACACTCTGGCCAGTAATATAGCTTTCCATTCTTTAATTAACAATTAATTAATGCAGTCATGTTTTAAATTAACCATGAATCAATATGACAGGTCACTGAGAACATATGAAGGAACCCTACCAATTAAAATTGATTCAGGCTAATGCAATTGAATTATTATGAAAATTATTGATTAATTATATATATTATATAATTCAACATGGAAACACAACAAGTGATTACAACCTTTTAAAACCTGTAATCGCACAGTTCTGTTTGTTTACCAGTCACTTGTGACTTCTCATTCTGTTTCTGTAATTGTTTTGCTCGAGCACATTCATTTTTAAGAACCTCAACAGATTCCATAGCACCTTTTGTAGTTCATTAAATCCCCAGTTTGGTGGCAATATCTCGTTATGAACGCAAAATAATTCTTCATGCCTCTCATCACAAAACTGTTGCCATAATGTTACATTGCCAGATCAATTGCTGAGCCGATTTAACCAAATGAACAGGTTTAGGGCAACCTCATGGCCATTCCTCATCACCCAATGTTTTATTTAGACCTTGATTCTTTTAAAGAAATATTGGAATATTTCTTCCTCCTGTAATCTCAAATGCAATTTATCAATTTATGCTTGCTTTTTTTAAAAAAAAGCCTGTCCCTAACTCTATATTTTGGAATCGTACTTATAAATATATATTTATTCATTATAAATTCATTTATTCAGTGTTTAATATTGAAAATGCAAAATGCACACAATTCCCAACTCTGAAATCCACCACAATTACCTGGTACCAGTCCCCTGATTGAAATCCAAAACTAGTCCTCCCAAGTAGTCCTGACCAGTCATTGCTCAATTACAATGCTATAGGTCGTGAAATAACCAGTGCTGCCTTAAAAAGTTTTGTCTATTCAAGTTTAAACTTCAACTGTCCTCCATAAATCGCTTTTATGTAGGGAAAAAATAAATTAGTTAGAAACTGATAGTAAGGCAGTCATGATTTGTAAAAAGAACATTTTATTTCATAATCTTGCAAAATCCTTAACCTTAAAAGAAATCATGTTAAAATTTTCATAATAGAAATCAGATTCAAAACATTCCTGGATCTCAAGCTCCAGGGAACATTCAATCACCAACAAACAAATGTGCATTCACACTGAATCACAAAAGGTTAAACTTTCGACCCGCTGTACAGCTCTTCTCTCTCTCTCTCTCTCTTTCTCTCTCTCTGTCACACACAGACACCATGTCTCACAGACACTTTGAGTTTCCCGCAACGACTCCTCTAGCTTTTGAATTTTTTTTTGCGTCTGACCATAAGTAAGTGACGAAGTGCACCTTCAGTAGCCCTTCGTCTACCAGCCCTTCTGACACAAAGCATAATCTGATTCCTCCTTGCTGTAAGGCTGTTTTTAATTGACATTTTATCATTTGTTTTCTTATTCTTTCCTCGCGTCGGGGGATTGTACTTCCAATCTCTTAACATTTTTCCTAAACGACTGCCCGTTGGAATGTGGTCCTCAGACGTCCCTCTAATGTCCCCTTCTAAACTTAAATCACTATTTTTATTCCCCATTTCTATGATCGGCCGTTTCTTTATGTACTTTTGTTAACCTTACTGAGTTTGCTGTCACCTTCTTCCACACCCACTTCAGGGTTCTGAGCTTTGCGTGGGGGATTTCCCCACATAACCACCGTTCTAAGGCTGGGTGATCGAATCAGGTAGACACCTTACTCATCAGATTAATCTTAGCCAATTAAACACTTTAATTTAAGTGTTGCCAATTACCCGTACATCTCGTTCGTCTCGTACTTTTTGTACATCCCCGACCACCAAGGCAATATTTAAAGGTCAATTTTCTTACCTTGGCCTGTGCACAAGAGTCACCTGGTCGAATTCGCGCGCCCTTATCCCGCGGAAATACTCCGGATATATCCACCTGGCAACCGTGACAACTGCTACCTACTCTGGTTGATCGGGTTCGCCTAATGCGGTCGCCCAGAACCCCAGTTCCCCGGATCCCCAGGTATATCCTAGCGGCACCAGATACGTGGACACACATCCACCTGGCAGCAAATACCACTGACGGTCTCCCGGATGCATCGAGCTAGCAGCAACTACTGCTACCAAACTCGGTTGCCAGCTACCTGGATATATCCAACTGGCAGCAACTAACGCTGCTTACCTCTGTAAACTAGAACCGTGGTTCCCCAGATCACCGAATATATCCAACTGGCAGCAAATACCGCTGCCATCCACCCGGATACATCCACCTGGCAACAGCATCAACGGTTACCCACCCTGGCTGACTGAATTAGCCTATTAGAGTCACCAGCACCCCGGTTCTCCGGATCCCCGAATATATGCAAATGGCAGCAAATACTGCTGACTACCCCGGTCGCCTGGATAAATCTTTAAGATCTTTTTTACTCGCGTCTTGTGCGCACAAGAGTCGCCCGACTGAACCAACCTGCCTCTGCCCGTCTTGTTACCAGGGTCTCCTCGTCCTCGTCACGCTCGCCCAAAGCCACCTCCGCAATAAGGTGAACCGAGAGATCGCCGAAATCAGCGTTTCTCCAAGAATGCCGAGCGACCGGAGTTTGGGATCCCGGAACGAGCCCCCAAATCTGTTAGAAACAAGATTCAATAAAATTTAGACGAGACCACCAAAACTGGAAACAAGACAATTTATTGTGAACTTGCAAGTAAGGGCTTCAATTGCATAAGCAAATGAGCAAATTAGAACATAGGTTAATGTAAAGTTATACCCTTTGAGCTAGGTAAGGACATCTCTCCAGACTCCTAATTACCCAATCTCTCTTACTGCGCCAGACCACTGTCCAGCTGGGCTCCACCCTTATTACTTCTCCCTTCGCCAGTTTGGCAACCTACCTTTCTGTGAATGCTGACACATACATTTATTTTGTCGACAGTACATCTGGATTTAGTTTAACATTTTGTATCAATTCTGCAGATACATTCCATTCTCAGGCATTAAATTAACTTGTATCATTTTGTATAGCTCAAGCATTTCGGCTATCTCAGCTTTTTGCTGAAAGCATAATTTTACAAAATAACTTTTTGTTTTAGCAATTACACACCAAAGTTAGTATTTAATTAACCACAATAATACGCTGAAAGGTCCCTAAATACCTGCAGGATGAATAGATCTCTTGCTGTACCCCTTTTCTGTAGGTTTTTTCTATATCTGCAAAAACAACACTCTACCCCATTTCTCACACCATGACAGAGATTAAGCTAACCGTTCGATTGACTCATACATGTTTTGCCTGATTTCATTTTTAAACAGTGGTGTCACCCTTGATGTTTTCCAATCTACAGGCTCTGTTCTAGAGTAAGCGATTTTTGGAAAAATATGCAAGTGTACTTGCCATTTCTCCTTTCATCTCTTTTACTACACAGGGATGCACTCCATCAGGGTCACGAGACTTTTCTACCTGAGTTCCATTAGCTTGACTAACACTATCTCCTCCATAATAATGATTGTTTCCATGTCCTCATCTACCATCTACCTTCATTGCTTTGTCAATTAGTGGCATGTCATTAATGTTGTCCAACGTGAGGACCCGATGCAAAATACCTTTTCAATGTCTCAACCAAGTGATCATACCCCATTAGTAAATGTCTCTTCTCAACCTCCAAATGAACAACGTTTATTTTAGCCACTCTTTTTCGGTTTATATTTCATAGAACATTTTGCATTCCGTGTTTATCTGTGGTGCTCGTCATTTTTTCTCTCGTGTTCTATGGTCCATTTCTTTATAACTATGCTTGCAACTTTCTGTTGACCTTTAAATCTTTTCCAAATCTTCTAGTTTCCTGCTATTCTTGACTAAATTGTGTGCCCTCTGTTCTAATTGGATAGACTTCCTTATTTCCGAAGGGGATGATTACCCATTTTCTTACAGTTCTTCATTATCACTGAATATACTCTTACTAAAATCTTTGAAAAATTGATTTGAACTCATCCACTGAAAGTCAACTGGCCCACCAGTGTATTGTAGTCTCTTCATGTTTAAGCACTGGTCTTTGTTTTTATGCATTTATATTCACATCTCCATCTGTGTTCTGAAATCAACACTGTGATTGCTCCTTCCAAGAGTATCCCTAACTCTATGTCATTAATTATTCCTGTCTCATTGCACCATGCATGACCAAGGATAGTTTGAGCCGTCTTAGGTTCCGTTGCATTCTGTTCAAGGATACTATTATGGATGCACTCATCAAACCCCTCCACAAGACTGCCAGGAGAGCGCCGGTTCGAACAGTCAATATGAGATTAAAATCCCCCCAGATAATTGCCGTGTACTTTTTACAGGCATTATTTATTTGTTTATTCCCACCCCAATATGATGTTACTATTTGTTATTCTTTTGACTATGTATAAAAGTGAATTTTTTTGTCTTTGAATATTTAATTTCCAACCAAATGGATTCCAACTTATTATGATGTCGTTCTTCAAGACCGGAGCTACACCACTTCCCTCACCTTCCTGTGTGTCCTTCTGAATACTCTGAACGCCTGGAGATGCAACTCTCCATCGTGACCAACCTGTAACCATGTCTCCATAATGGCTACTAAATTATTTTCATTCGCGATGAGTTGTGCTGTTAACTCATTGATCTTATTACGAATTCAGGTAAAGTGCCTAATGGTAGTATTCATACCCTCATGATTTCCAACATATATCATAATATTTCCTGAGTTATCCATCCCTTTGTACTTACTTCATACGCTGAATTGTACTTGAACCCTCTGGCATGCATGTTAACCGGCTGCTTACCGTTTTTTTACTGTCATACTTCCTGTCATTTTCCCTTTCCCTCGCCCCTCACCAAGTCCCTATTTTGAAGTACATGTGAGCACTCTATTTATACTTGCGTGAAAACATGGGATCCAGATCGGTTCAGATGTAGACTGTCCCTTTAGTACAGATCTCCCATGATTCCAAAACTGATGCCAATGCCCATGAAATGGAATCCTTGACATTTGACACCCCGACTTGATGTTCCGATGGTCACTTTTCTGAAATATCCAACATGTGTAAACTATTTGACTGTATTTGTGTCATCAGCGTGGAAGTCTCCTTCTTTTGTTGCACAAACATAACTGGGATTAATTCCCATTTGGAGTACTGTGGTCAGATGTGATCAGCCCACCTTGGCAAAGTGTTTTCTTCTGTGTATGTCAACAACACACAACGAACTGTTCAAATCATTAATTCCATTAGTTGGCGCAGACCCTTGTCTCCTGAACTATTCTTTAACGCAAGAAGCATCCAGAGATTTGGGTAGGAATGTAGTATAACTTAACGACAACATTTCTTTGACTTCAGGACTGATGTTATTCAGAAGATTACAGAAAATATGCCCTGCTTTGTGGAAAATTTCGAAAGCTGTTGTGTTATCTATTAAAAATCAGCAATCAAATAGAGTATTTAAAAAGATGGCATATCCATATATTGGGGGCTCTAGAACCGAGGGAATGATCTGAAATTTATGAGGTGACTGTTCAGGCAAGATGGTCGGAAGAGCTGCTTCGGGCAAGGGGTGCGAAATGTTTGGAACACTCTGGCATAAGTGGCAGAAGTTTAGATTAGATTCCCTACAGTGTGGAAACAGGCCCTTCGGCCCAACAAGTCCACACCGACCCGCCGAAGCGCAACCCACCCATACCCCTTACCTAACACTACGGGCAATTTAGCATGGCCAATTCACCTGACCCGCACATCTTTGGACTGTGGGAGGAAACCGGAGCACCCGGAGGAAACCCACGCAGACACGGGGAGAATGTGCAAACTCCACACAGTCAGTCGCCTGAGGCGGGAATTGAACCCAGGTCCCTGGCGCTGTGAGGCAGCAGTGCTAACCACTGTGCCAAAGTTGTTGCATCAGTTACTCATTTCATGTCTGCACGAATTTTCTTTGTATCACGCTAAGTTGTCAGGGGTATGAGCTGAAGAAATTTGCCTAAGAACTATGAATGTTGGCCAAAATCCCACAGGAATGTTTTATGTATAGGAGCATAGAGTCTCAGAGTCATAGAGATGTACAGCATGGAAACAGACCCATCGGTTCAACACGTCCATGCAGTCCAGCGATCCCAATCTAGTCACACCTGCCAGCACTCAGCGCATATGCCTTAAAGCCCCTCCTATTCATATGACCAACCAAATGACTCTTAATTGTTGCAATTCTACCTGCCTCCAGCACTTCAACTGGCAGCTCATTCCATACACGTACCACATTCTGTGTGAAATAGCTGCCCCGAGTTCTCTTTTATATCTTTCCCCTCTCACCCTAAACCAATGTGTTCTAGTTGTGGTCTACCCAACGCCCCAGGGGAAATAATTTGCTTATTTATCCTATCCACGCTCCTCATAATTTTGTGACCTTCTGTAATGTCAATCCGCAGCTTCCAACGGTTCAGGGAAAATAGCCCCAGTCCGATCAGCTTCTCCCTGTAGCTCAAATTCTCCAACCCTGGCAAATACTTCAAAACCTTTTCTGAACCCTTTCAAATTTCACAATGTCTTTCTGATAGGAAGAAGACCCGAATTGCACGCAATAATCCAACAGTTGACTCATCAATGTCCTGCGCAGCATCAACATGACATCCTAACTACTCTATTCAATACTCTCACCAATAAACGAAAGCATACCAAACGCCTTCTTCACTATCCTATCTACCTGCGACTCCACTTTCAAGGAGCTAAGAACCTGCACTCCAATGTCTGTTTGTTCAGCAACACTCCCCAGGACATGACCATTAAGTGTATAAATCCTGCTAAAATTTGTTTTCCCAAAATGCAGCACCTCGCATTTATCTGAATTAAACTCCATCTGCCTCTTCTCAGCCCACTGGACCATTTGGTCAAGATCTTGCTGTAATCCGAGGTAACCATCTTCATTGTCCACTACACCTCCAATTTTGGCATCATCTGCAAACTTACTAACTGTACCTCTTATACTCACTACCAAAACATTTATGTAAATAAACAAAATGTAGAGGACCCAGCACCGATCCTTGTGGCAATCCGCTTGTCACAGGCCTCCAGTCCCGAAAAACAATCATCCATTTCCACCATCTGTCTTCTTCATTTAAGCTAGTTCTGTATCCAAATGGCTAATTCTTCCTGTAGTCCGTGAGGTCTAACCTTGCTAACCAGTCCTCCGTGGGGAACCTGGTCGAACGCCTTATTGAAATCCATATACATCACATCTATCGTGCTGCCCTCATCATTCCTCTTTGTGACTTCTACAAAAAAAACTCAATCAAGTTTATGAGACATAATTTTCCATACACAAAGCCACTTAGCTATCTCTTATCAGTCACTGCCTTTCCAAATACATGTACATCTTGTCCCTTAGGATTCCTTCCAACAACTTTCCCACCACCGGCGTCAGGCTCACTGGTCTATAGTTCCCTGGCTTGTCGTTACAGCCCTTCTTAAACATGGCACCACGTTAGCCAACCTCCAGTCTTCTTGCACCTCCCCTGTGACTATCGATAATGCAAACATTTCAGCAAATGCCCAGCAATCACTTCCCCAACTTACCACAGAGTTGTAGGGTACACCTGATCAGGTCCTGAGGATTTATCCAAACTTATGCATTTCAATACATCCAGCACCTCTTCCTCTGTAATATGGACATTTTGCACGGAGTCACCATCTATTTTCCAACAGATTTTATCTTCCATGTCCTTTTCCACAGTAAACACTGATGCACAATACTCGTTTAGTATCTCCCCCATTTTCTGCGGTTCAACACAGATGCCGCCTTGCTGATCTTTGAGGGGCCCTATTTTCTCCCTAGTTACCCTTTTGTCCTTAACATATTTGTAAAAACAACTTCGACTCTCCTTATTTCTATTTGTCAAAGCGATCTCATGTCTCCTTTTTGCCGTCCTGATATCCCTCTTCAGTATACTTCTACTACCTTTGTGCTCTTCTGAGGATTCACTCGGACTAACCTGTCTTTACTTAACATATGCTTCCTTCTTTTTACTTAACCCAACCCTCAATTTATCTCGTCATCCAACAGTCCCTATCCCTACCAGACTTTCCTTTCACCCTAACAGAAATATAATTTCTTTGGATTCTCGTTATCTCATTTCTGAATACTTCCCATTTTCCTGCCGTCCCTTTATCTGCGAATATCTGCCCCAAATCAGTTTGTCATCTCTGATGACAAGCACTTCATTGCAACTTGACGATCCGAATCTCTATGTTTAATTTCGAGACAGGAGGAGACTGCTAGTGTACAGACGGAAGG
Organism: Hemiscyllium ocellatum; assembly: GCF_020745735.1. Lineage (NCBI taxonomy): Eukaryota > Metazoa > Chordata > Chondrichthyes > Orectolobiformes > Hemiscylliidae > Hemiscyllium > Hemiscyllium ocellatum. Next base: position 797,504 of record NW_026867542.1, read on the forward strand.
GAACGAAATTTTAGAAAAGGTCCAAGAGATCAAGCACACACCATTGCGGACTGGCAGGACTGTTAACTAGATGGGGAGGTAGCTGAATGACGAGGGAAGACGAAGAGAGTGGATAATGAAGAGACTTATCGAGCACAACAACAGACAATTTGAGATTACGAACTTCCATAGATCTTTACATGTGCAAACTATCTTCTAAATTTTCAAGGATCGAGAGGAGAGCCAGTTGGGCGGAAAGGTAGTGGCTGCAGGCAACATTATTAACCTTTATGTCTAATGATTGTCTAAAAACCAGCATGTTTTATACATATCTAATTTAATTGTTGTATCCATCAACATAGAATAACTAAATTACTGTCCAAGCCTTCCCAGCAAGACAACCGAATGCAATGTTAAAATGGAACACACTGTGAAAATAGGATGGGATGCAATTTGATTGGAGGAACAGAGTCATAGGGTATTGTCTTCGGAGTTTTGAAGCGCTGATAGACTTGTGAGTCCTGCTTCTGGGTTTTCTTCAGGTTGGTTTGCAGTTTCACTTGGAGGGAAGGAAGTCACATGAAATGTCAACATTCATTTTGAGCGTGCCAGAATGAACATCCGTGATTATACTGCTAATGCTGTGTAAGGCTCCAGTCCGTTTGATTAAATGAGTGATCAGACAGAAGGGATATATCACCAATTTTTAAAAATTGTCCTCTGAACCTATTCTGTGTCACTACATAGATTCCAGTGTTTGTGCAGCATCTCAGGAACTGTAGTATGAGTCCTATTTCTTGAGCATACGCAGGGACATAATTCAAATATCCCAGATTATCCATTCTTTCAAGCATTTGTATTCACGGCAAACATTGCCCACAGCAGAATGAAAATGCCTAAAACCAGAAACTGAAGAACAATTGATTTTCTTCAGTTCTCCATCTCCGTGTCTCTGGGACACTTCCCATTGTTGTGAGTCCAGAATCTCCTGCGGGCTGTACTGTTCACTACAATATGTCTGACGGTGAAAATGTTGAGCAGCAAAATCAGAATGAATGGGAGACAAGGTGAGAGAATGTAGTGAACAATTTAAATTATGGCCCATAACTCTAAGTTATCATCAATCAATTGTATACCACAAAACATAGGATGATTTGATAAACGATAATTATTGTTATGCATAAAATACCATCTGATATTATTTAAACAGCTCAGTACAGTCACTGTTCTGAGAACCACCGCCACTGTTTCCTCATTGCAATATTTAGTTTTGAACTTGTGACAACGAATGGCTACCAAGCGGTCGAAGATGAATGTGACTGTGAACCAGACTGATCAATCGGATGCTGCATAAAGCAGGACATCATGAATGTTGCACAAATCGAGATCCTCCAGAAAAGTGAAGACTTCTGGATAAACAATTGGAATATGTCTCTATATCAGGTCAAGGAACACCACCAGTAAATCTGCCATTGCCATGGCCAGCAGATAGCGAGTGACACATCTGGAGAGCCCACACTTCCCACGGAACAGGATCACACTCGTCGCTGTATTAATTGTGGAATAGGAAACTACGATATAACACTTAACGATTGATGAGGGAAGTAACTGCAATATTCAATGTTCACTTCATCCATAAGTGGTGCACAAACAGGACTTTGTTTTCCATTCAGAAGGCATAATCCTCAACGAGCACCTTCCAAATTCTCTACTCTGATGTAACTAATTATTGTATACATAGTTGCAGGAGAAAGTGATGGAACGTGTGGTGTTCGAAAAGCACAGCAGGTCAGAAAGCATCCGAGGAGCAGGAGAGTCGATATTTAGAGCAAAAACTCTTCATCAGCAAGCAGGGAAAAGCCCAATGGGATGAGAGATCAATGGGAGCGGGAGGACTGTGGGGAAGGTAGCAGGGAATGCCCTAGGTAGATGGAGGTGAAATGTCAGAAAGGAGGTTGATGGAAATTGGTAGGAAGAAAGCTGGACAGTTTGGACAGTTTTAGAGGTTGGTGTCGAGTCGGAATGTTGGCTCTGGAATAAGTTGCTGAATATGTGTTGCTGGAAAAGCGCAGCAGGTCAGGCAGCATCCAAGGAGCAAGAGAATCGACTTATCGGAAATGAGCCCTTCTTCAGGAATGATCTCCTGCTCCTTGGATGCTGCCTGACCTACTGCGCTTTTCCAGCAACACATTTTCAGTTCTGATCTCCAGCATCTGCAGTCCTCACTTTCTCACTAGATATTAACTAGTATGTTGACGAAACGTCTGAAAATGCACCTTCCAACTCAGCGTGCAAACCGACATCGATATTATTTAATTATATTTTGTTATTATATGATATTATATGATATTATATTATACTATACTATATCATGACAGCCGCAAGAATCGTGACTGTACCGCAAATTCGTTCATTGATCAGCACAATAGCTCAGTAGTTAGCATTACTGTCTCACAGTACCAGGACACAGACTTGATTTCACAAAGGCGCAACTGGTTGTGTGGAGTTTTCGCATTCACCTCATGACTGTTTGCTTTCCTCTGATTTCTCTGGTTCTCCCCAACACTTTGAAGATGTGCAGCATCGTTGGATTAGCTATGGGGAATCCAAGATTAAAGGGGGAGGATGAGCACGTCGTCTGGTCGAGATGTCCTTCAGGGGGTCGACATGAAAACGATGGTACGACATTACATTATTTTTGTATACACTGTCGTTTACTGATCACCTATTGAACACATCAATTAGGTCACCCCTTCACCTTCTAAATTCAAGAGAATATGGGCCTCCTGATCAAATAATCCATGAAGTGCAGACATCATTCTTGTCGGCCCACAATTTACTTGCTCCAATATCAATATCACCGTTCTGAGATCCGGTTCGCATCTCTGCTCACAGTAGTCCAAATTGTGTGTTAGCAGAGTGTTGTAAAATTGCAGCAGAACTTCTGTGCCCTCATGCTCCAGTCCCCGAGTTGACGCCAGCATTGTTTCTCCTGCCTTGATTATTTTCTGCAAAATGCCCCCTATAAACCTTGTTTACATTCATTCACTCTCTTGTAGAATCTGTGTTATCGATCTAATAACTCTGGTGAGAAAACGAGTGACATGTCTTCCTGTAATAAGTGACACATCATATTGATGAAGGGAACAAACAAAATGTGCAAACCTTCTCCAGACGTTCGACTTAAAATTGTCGAAGGAAGAGTTGCTTCATGGTAACCTACTGGAGGTCATTGTGGAAAACTTCGTCAGGGGAAGTTGCCGGGAGTGGAGGCCTGTAAAAACGCCATCCCATATTCCTAATTCCGTCGTCTCCGCCGCATCTGCTCCCAGGAGGACCAGTCCAATCCCGTACAACGTAGATGGCCTCCTTCTTCAAAGACCACAATTTCCCCCCAGACGTGATCGACGATGCCCTCCACTGCATCTCCTCCACTTCCCGCTCCTCCGCCCTTGAGCCCCGCCCCTCCATCGCATCTCCTCCACTTCCCACGTATCATCCGCCGTCATTTTCGCCACCTCCAAACGGACCCTACAACCAGGGATATATTTCCCTCCCCTCCCCTATCAGCGTTCCAAAAAGACCACATCCTCTGTGACTCCCTCATCAGGTCCACACCGCCCACCAAGCCAACCTCCACTCCCGGCACCTTCCCCTTCAATCACAAGAAATGCAAAACTTGCGCCCACACCTCCTCGCTTACTTCTCTCCAAGGCCCCAAGGGATCCTTCCATATCCGCCATAAATTCACCTTCACCTCCACATACATCATCTAGTGCATCCGCTGCACCCGATGTGGCCTCCTCTATATTGGGGAGACAGGCCGCCTACTTGCGGAACATTCCAGAGAACACCTCTGGGACACCCGGACCAACCAAGCCAACCACCCCGTGGCTCAACACTTCAACTCCCCCTCCCATTCCACCAAGGACATGCAGGTCCTTGGACTCTTCCATCGCCAGACCATGGCAACATGACGGTTGGAGGAAGAGTACCTCATCTTCCGCTTAGGAACTCTCCAACCACAAGGGATGAACTCAGATTTCTCCATTTACCTCATTTCCACTCTGCCCACCTTGTCTCAGTCAAATCTCTCGAACTCAGCACCGCCTTCCTAACCTGAATCTTCTTCCTGACCTCTCCGCCCCCACCCCACTCCGGCCTATCACCCTCACCTTGACCTCCTTTCACCTATCGCATCTCCAACGCCTCTCCCCCAAGTCCCTCCTCCCTATCTTTTATCTTAGCCTGCTGGACACACTTTCCTCATTCCTGAAGAAGGGCTTATGCCCGAAACGTCGAATCTCCTGTTACTTGGGTGCTGCCTGACCTGCTGTTCTTTTCCAGCAACACATTTTCAGCTACTGTCTCAGAGATTAACAAAATAAAAAGTTTCCAGTAGAACTCGGCAGGCCTTTCAGCACCTGCAAACATACAACTCCCAGTGTCTGCGTATGTTTTCTCCGAGTTCTCTGGTTTCCTCGCACAGTCCAAAGGTATGCCAGCAAGGAGAAGTGGACATGCGAAATTGCCCATAGTTTTCAGGAACGTGTAGCTTATGTGTATTGGACAGGGAAAAAGTACTGTTGCAGGGTAGGGGAATGGTTCGAGATGGGTTGGTTTTCGGAGGCTCTGATTGAGCCCATTGGGCCTAATGGGTTGTTTCCACACTGTCAAGATTCTATGAAATCAGAGTGAATGTTTCAGAGCCTCATACAAAAACATCTGTTCACAACACTACTGACGCTCTGAAAAAAAAACAGTGTGTCCCATGTTAATGAAGAACTGCAGTGATTCACCACATCTCCTTGGCGATCTCTTCACAAAGCCCAGGTAAGCTGAATTTGCACAGGTCTGTCAGGAGTGCGCTGAGAGGATTATGCATGAGGAATATACGACAATGTTATTTACGAGATCGTCATTGTGTTACACCCCTTTGGCGCCTCATTAACGCCCCAATTGGAGCTTACTGATCGGTGCAGGCTCTGCTCGATTTGGCTCAATGACTATACGCAACAACAGAAAGCGTCCTCAGTGTGAAGGCAACTTTGCTTCTTTACTAAGGACTGAGTGGCCTTTATTCATGCCAATGATTATGTGGATAAATATATTCGAGGAAGGAAGATTTGAAAGATGGAAGGCAGGGACATTATTTCCCTTTCTGTGGTTTCCCTCACCAGGAATTTCAGGAAAGACTTTGGCACTCAAATCTAAATCAATTTGATTAGGCATCAGAGAAACCAAAGCTTTTAAGTTGAAGGCGATTAAAGTCCGAATGCCAGAATGATTTAGGATTTCTGGCTGCTTTCCAACAGTTTATTATTGGTGTTGTAGAAGACAAGACTGTCAGCTGAAAGAGGGTGATAGGTGCAAACCAGCATGATAAATCCTATACCGAGTCTTCCAACATGACCGGGCCTCCCTCCGAATGGTGACAAATGGTTGAGGCTGAACGATATGACTCTGTGAGGATGTTGCTGTTGGACTAGTTCTGCTTGTTTTTACGACCTCCTCACCCCCCAACCCCCACGAACGCTCCCCATTAAATGATGGAAAAACGACAGCATAGACAACAGGCAAGGCAACTAATTTTATGTATGCAATTCAGAAAAAAGTAAGTCAAGTGTCATTGGATCCACACAATGGAACGCAGTCGATCAACAGAAATCATCTGGCCCCTCACACGGTGCTCACATTCGATTTTCTTTTTTGTTTCACATCCGGTTTGACTTGCAGCAGTAGTTCTCTGCGAGACAAGCGTCACTTTGTCGAATTTCATGCGGAAGACAACGAGATTCCCTACAAATTCCATTTTTGAGTTCACAAGGCGGTATGGGGACTGCAAGACAAAAAGGAACTGTTCAACGAGGACGTTGCCAGTAGAATTAATAACCCGTCTGTGATTGAACCACGTAGTCAAGTGAGCAGAACTGTATCCATTGCTGCTGGTCTGGTCCAATCGAAACAGATGGACACCAAAACTCTGCACAATCTTCTGAGTGCAGACTTACCAAGAGATGTAAAGAGTAAAACAGTGCCCAGTGCCCTCAGTATTGTCTCATTAAGGAAGGTAAAGAGTAAAAGTATCAATATACTCCAATTGTGGTCACTTAGAGAAGGGTATGTTAAGTCCTACAAATGTCGTCGAACTGAGAGATGTGCAGACAACAACTATGTACAGTGTGGTCTGACAAACAGAGTTGAAACTATCGCTATATATAGCAGACAAAGTGAAGTTTAACTTAAGGTTTATGGGAACAAGGACGGTGTACAGAGCTCACTGGGGGATTAAGGAAAGTATACAGAGACCAGTAACGAGCACAGTTCTCCTACTGCGACTAAGTCGAGCCACATGCAGTCCAGCGCTATGCACAGTTCTGTCAGTGTTGTCTAACTGAGGGACAAGGAAAGTGGGGTTCACAGATTTCTCATGTCGTCTTCCCAAAGAGGATCGAGGCCATCGCTAAGCACATTGTTTCAAGTAGTGTCCTATCAGGAGACATGTAGAACAGAATTGAGCATAATGCTTCCTGTGTAACTTTATCCATGGATATGTATAACAACTCTGTGCACAGAGTTTTCTTTCGTACATAAAGATTTAAATAAAAACACAAGGTTATACGCAAGCAGATTACCAGACAGTTTTGTGCTGTGTTTCATTTCAAGTACTGTATGAGAGAATAAGCTGTGTTCCTATGGAGTGCATTCCACAGCTCGGGGCTCAGGTAGTTGAATACAATCTAAACAATGATCTCTAAATTTATCATAATTAGAATAGTATGGGGATCCTGAAGTTTGTTGCGACTAAAGGACATTGAAGAGATCGGGAGTAGCAGGTAAAAAAAGGGATTTGAAAGTATGTACCTATTCAACGTGGAAACCAGGCTGCTTAGAACAGTTCCTGGTGCATAGTTTTGAGGGCAGATAATTAGCAAATTGAATTGAACAGTTCTTCTAAAATTGTCCAAAATTAGATGTTAACTTTTCATTCAGAACTGGCAGGAATGGGATTCTGGCTGCTTGAAAGAAAGCAAAATAGATGTCAAAATTCAATTCCAAAACAACACACGATTGTGGAGCTGATGGTGATGGAATCGGTTTTGACGTAATTGTACTTACAAACAAAAGAAACTCTAGGTCCTCCATCCACAGTAATGGGCTCGACAAGCACCAAGATGATGAGCAGGAAAACCGGTGATTTCATCTTTCTCTGTCGAGTCTGTCAGCTGCACGATGCGGTGACTGGAAGAAGGAGACTATTCATAGCAAATGAGAAACTATTCTGTAGTTAATAATCATAGATCAACGTTAAGGATTGGATCCACGCTGTGCTCATCATAATGACATTTCACTAACGAAGACCAAATGTAACTAGATTCCTAACCCTACCTCGAACAAGCGGTTTACATATGCACGGGTCCTTGAAGATAACAGTTCAGGTACATAAGATTGATTTTAGAAGACAAATTGGATATTTGATTTTAGAAGGCATTTTGGGTAATTTGACATTATTAACTGAAACATGCAGTATATGAAGTAGATGGAATCATGGACAGTTACGAAGATGATCATAATTAGCAGAAGGACATAATCATGCTGAGAAATAGCAAAGAGAGGTTAGTATGGATCAAAGTGAGGTCTTGCATTTTGTAAAGTCAAATCAAGATTTGATTTTCATGGTGAAGGTTAAGGCCTTAAGGAGGGTGCTGAAACGGAGTGCCCTTGGAGTTCAGGATCACAGTTCCCTGAAAGTGGAGTCATAGGTAGACAGACCAGTGAAAAAGTCTTTTCACACACTGGCCTTCATCAGGCAGGACGTTGAGTACTGGAATTGAGAAGTTGCTTTTCAGTCGTACAGGACGTTGGCGAGGTCGCATCTTGGGGTATTGTGCTCAGTTGTGCTCAGCGTGCTACAGAGCTTTTTTTTATTAAACTGGGAAAAGTTCAGAATGTATTTACATGCATGTTCCGAAGACTCGACTTTCAAAGTTATAGGGAGAGGTTGGGCAAGATAGTACACTTTCTTTAAAGCATAGGAGACTGAGGAGGATCTCATCGGATTTGATTAGATCATGAGAGGCAAGGACAGTTTTTTTCCCGATGTCAGGGAATCAAGGACGACAGGGCACCAGTGAAAGATGAGATGGGAATGAATAAAGGGAACACGAGGAGCATTTTTTTTAATTCAGAGGTTGGTCTGCATATGGAATTACAATCTAGCAGAATTGGTTCAGGCGAGTACACTAGCAACATTCGAAATGCATTTGGACAAATACATTGGATCGGAAAGGTTTAGAAGGATGTGGGCCAAGTGCAGGGAAATGGGGTTAGTATGCATGACCTTTTAGTCGGCATTGATCATTTTGGGTGAAAGGGCCTGTCGCCGTGCTGCAGGACTCTATGAATCTATAACTATGAAAGAGCAGTCAATCTTAATTTTGATGAAAACACTGCCCTTATTTTAAAGTTGGTTTCCTGCTTCCTAGGTATTATGAACAAATTTCAAAGATGAATCTCGATCTCCTGAAACAGAGAACACATCCATTGCACCACATGAGCCCTCCATGACTCAACTTTTATTGTGGAGAATCAAGGTGTGAGAATCATCTGCAGACTAAACTCAGAACACGATCAGAAAAGAAGCCCAAACGCCTGGTGGATGGCACAATTGACAGAAATACTTACATCTCAGTGATGTGACGGGTAGCAGTGTCTGACCATTTGAACAGTTCATCTCCTTGTTAAATATTTGCCACTAACACGGACTTCACTGCCCACAAGGCGCCATTCAGTCTGAGACTTTAACAAAGTTTGTATTGTCACACATTAAAGACTAGAAATGATCCAGCATCTCTTCGTAAGCTTGTGTGCTCAATGTTCGGACTGTACTGTGCTGCAATTAAGTGCGGTCCAAATGTTGTGAAACTGAAAAGGTAACTTGTGGATTGTGAGGCAGGAAGTTCGAATTTGGTGTTTGCACAATGCTGGTATGAAAGCATTGCATGTCCGCTTTTGTAGATTATGTGCATTTTCTGTTCGTAGAGATTTAGAATGGATGTCGGTGAGCAGGAGCCTGAATGTTTGCACGTACACAGAAAGCACTCGAATTGAAATGTGTATCAAAAGGCCGTACAGGCAGCAGGACAATCAGTAATTTTGTTTTTAACCAAGACGACAGGCTGTTGAATGTAGGCAATTAATTTGAACCAGGCACTTAGTTTCCTGAATCCGATCAATTTAAGCCTGATGGTTCTGACAACACAGGACCAATCCGATAGTAATAATTATTGATATCTCACCAATTATATAAAAAGAAGAGGTCAGTTGGACAAAGGCCTCAAAGCTAGCTGCCATCTTCCAGAACTAACGGTCGTCAGGTCCCGACAGAAAATGTCTTTCCCACACGGTTCTCGATGACTGAGGTGAAACACCATCGAAATACCAACGAGAACAGCGACACAACGAGAGAATAATGCTAATGTAGAATCAACAGAGCAGGCAAAACACCACAGTGGAAGACATATAACTTGGTTATAATTTGATAGACTAAATTCTAGCTTTTCTTAAAGAGGTCGGACCTTTATCTATTGAAACAGCACACCAAACAAATCTTGTCAAGTTTCTTTAGGAATCTTTTATTAGGTATTATTTTGTAATTTGAAGGGGTTTATTCAGTTTGTTAACAGTTCAGTTGGTTTATTTACTGTTAGAGTTAGATAAATGAATTGGTACTGGGTAATTTATAAATTAGTCAAGGATTTATGTCGCTTGACCATAAGAATTTGATGAAAAGCAGTTGGCACTACTTCTCACGCTGTGTACATTGCGGTACTGTAGATATTGTATCACGTAGATAATACAGAGTCTGCACAAGTTTGAGAGTCCACGTATAAGTTTTTCCACATAGTAGACATTATATTGCTGTCGATGGCAAGCAAGTGCAGACTGCTGTGTGTTGAAATATCCGTTCAGATGATCGTGCAATGTTATAGAGTATTCCTACTTCCACATATTTCCTGTCATTGTCCCTGGTTTCCGCTAAAATGGAATTGGATTTGAGCTTCTGAGCTCAATCCGCTTTTATTTTCATTTCTTTAATTTTCTCTTCTCCAGTAGTCTTTTTATCATCATCAATTTCCTTTTATTTGACTTTCAGTGAAGAGCTCTGTGGCGATAAATGGGTCCAGCAGCGGGGACCGGTGACCATGGTTTCTGCATTGTCGAAACGGTCTGAGTGCAGATTCCTTGAGGCTGTAGTCGAGCCGTGTTTGGACCTCGGACAGCACCTGGCGGCCTCATCAATGGCTACATGACCGATGGATGCCCTAAACCGACTTGCAGAATCAGGAGGAAGGTATTCGGCCTTTTGAGCCTGCTGCATAATTCATCATGGCCATGGCTGTTTGCCCAACTCAACAGAATCATCCTGATTTCTCCCCAAAATCAACAGATATGTGAAGGGTAATTTCCCCTTCATAACTCCATGTTGAATCTGTCTAATCCAGCCATTGGTTTCTAAATGCTCATAGTGACGGCAGTTTGTCAGATTCTGCACCCGTCAGCACCAGTGGTGTCTGTGTTGAGAGTTCTAGGGAGGACTCATAGTGGCAACGGCAAGATGGCACTGAAGGGGAGTGATATTTGTTCCAGTTGCAGTGCCAGGGCAACCCTCGTGCCTGGCCCCCAGGTGCATTGCCCATGAAAGATCCGTAAAGTTGGAGAGTTTCTGTAATCTAAAGATATGCAGGTTAGGTGTATTGACCATAATAAATTGCCCATATTATTCAGGGATGTGGAAAGAAGTGAATTAGTCAGGAAAAATGTACTGTAATAGCAGAATGATTCTGGATGGTATACTCTTCAGAAGGTCTATGTGGAGTTTTTGGGCCGACTGACCTGTTTCTGCACGGTAGAGATTCTATGAATTCTCTGATGTTATCTATCCATTTTCTAACATTGTATTCTATGTTTTGACATATGTTCCTTTTGCTTTAAGATAACACTAGAGAGTGGCCACAGTATAAAATACTTTTCGCGACGTTTAGGAACGAGATACGAGTGACAACAAATATATCAACGAATAATTAAATCAACTTCAGACAGCATTCCCACCTCAAAATCCTCCTGTTATTTTCAAAAGAATTCCCACTTCCTCACGATCATTTCATTTGAGATGACATTCCAATAGCCACATTGTGCTGTTGATTTAAACAGTGTCACCACTTAGACATATTCCAATTATTTTGGGCCACATTCCTAATTACACATTTCTTTGTTATTGTGAGATATTACAGCTTCCAAATGTTTCCTGTTTTTATTGGACACGATTCTCACGTGTTCACTGGTACGATCAGCAAAATTTCCACTTCCATCTGTCCATCTCTTTTCAGACAATATTCCCGCTTCCACATTCCCCTGTTATTTTGACTGGAGTTGTCACTTCCACATAATGCCTCCTTGTTCATGCAGTGTCCTCACTTCCACACGTGCACTAGCATTAAAGGCAGCATCCCCAGTTCCTCGTGTTGCAGTTATTTTCTACCGTTTTGGAGAGGTTTTCAAGAGGCCTCCTGTATCACGTGTTTAGACATCGATATTTGTTCGGAGGTTCTTATCAATTCAGCCTGGGGAGGTCACTGGGGAGAGAGTCCAATGCATTCTGCACACTCCCTACCCCCTAATATAGTACAGGATGTTCGCACATTCCTCCTTAAAATGATTGCATGCAACATTGATATCAGCGATTGCCACATCTCCTTTATTCGATGTGCCCTTCTAAAGACATTTGCCAGCTGCAATGTAACGGAGTGGGGGATGAGTGCCATCTTATGCAGTTGTTAATTTGCATTTTTCCTCAGACATCCGTTCCCACTTGCACGTTTAAACTCAAACTAAAAACTGCGTGTGCTGAAGATCTGAACCCAAACTCTTTTGATGAAAACTCGCCAGAATTGAGATATTAACTGCTAAATCAATCAGATTTTAACTGCTTTCTTCCCGCAGATCCAGTCAGAATTGTTAAGTTCCATGAACAATTTCAATCCCTGCACGTCAAACTTTCTGTTTATACATGCACAAAGCATGTACTGCCGTTTTGAAGTCGATATGCAACTCTCCCCAACTTTTGTTTCTCTTTGCTGTTTCTGAACTTCACTCAAAATGATTATGTGGAATCTGGGCTGAGGCGACCTTCGTGGCAGATTCGAAACGGATGTTCAGTGAGGCCAAATTCGATTTTGAAGTCACCTCGCTGCCTCTTGTTCGCTCATCTCAATGGGGATGGTGAGGTTGTCATCAGGTTACCCCTCCCCGTGAAGGAGTGGAAAGGACAATGTTATGCTTTCCTCCAGACATCCGAGACTGCAGAAAGCTTGATCGGCAAATTCAGAGGAGGCTGCCTTCGTCTGGTGTCATGGCCTTCACTCCTGGTTTTGATGAAATAGAGGTCCTGAATGTGTACTTCCCCACGCAGTAGGAGTTCCATGCATATGTGCGCAATGCAGGGGAGGGGCGTAGGTGAGTTTTTGAAGATACAATGCACGTCCTTAAAAATGACATTCTTTCAGCTTTTCAGCCATTATTCCCTGCCCGATTGCAACTGTATGTTGCCAATTTGACTGAACAAGAAAAGTCCTGATTGGAAATATCTCAGGAACCACCATCACTTTCGTTAATTATTTCCCATCCCATTGGCAGGACAGGATCACGATTGTTCGTGGCAGTGTGAGATAGATGGGAAAGTAGTAACTCTGGATATCGTCAAAACTGGCTTCAGAAACACATAAATCTCAATAAGAGCAGGTCAGATAGATTAAAGAAAACATAGTGCTGATTGACATCTCCTGCTCTTCCCAGTGCACCCTTTGATAAATTAGGTCTCATTGATCATGAAAACAAATTGGAGACTCCACTGAGGGTGAATACGGCACACATTATACTCTTCAATTTCCATCAGCATGAATTTCTCTACTGGACAATCTTTGAGCAGGCCGAGGCAGAAAATGCCCAAAAGCTAGACTGCAGTAAGGGATGGTAGGTTAGGCAGCATCCAAGGAACAGGAAATTCGACGTTTCGGGCCAGAGCCCTTCATCCGGAATTCCTGATGAAGGGCTCTGGCCCGAAACGTCGAATTTCCTGTTCCTTGGATGCTGCCTAACCTGCTGTGCTTTAACCAGCAACACATTTTCAGCTCTGATCTCCAGCATCTGCAGACCTCACTTTTTACTTGCAGTAAGGGATGACTGAACCGACAACGGTGATGCATCTTGGTTGTAATGATTCTGTACCAAGATGCATCGCCCAAAACAGAATCACCAGGAGCGTCCACGCCACAGTCCTGGTGAGTTGGAATCCCATATATCGTAAACATACAGTCGGTATTTTCATCTCATGGAGTAGCATCCTGCGAATCTAAACTGGTCGTCCAAAAGGAAACGTGAGTTGTCAGCAACAGAAGAAGTGCAATCAAGCACAAACATTTAACACAGACATTTTCAGGATTTTCACCTGTTAGAGGGTGTGGACCTGGAATACTTCACCGTAATGCCTATCAATGTTTGACGATTATGTTTGTGCAAGACTGAGATATGCATTTTTACCCAGTACAGGTTTTAAGAAATATGGGAATAACGTAAGAAAATGATATTGAAGATTATTAGATAAGTTAGGATTTCATTTATTAACTGAGCAGAGTCTTTGGGCCAAATGACCTTCTTCTCATTCTAAGTCTTATGGTGTAAAGATATGCATGTACAGAGATGCGTGATCTGCTGTCTTGTGTTTGGATTGTTCATTGAAAAGACAGGTCTGTGTCGTGTAGATGAGCTCATCATTTCGAGATCAACTAGGAAATCAAGGTTTAAAAGGCCAGAACTAGGTGAAAAAGGAAACAATATAGTGACAGTAAAGCATTCCGATTCTGATCCAGAAAGGTCGAATTATGGAGCAAAGACTTTCTATTTGACTGCTCGGAGTTTGTCGACAGGCACTATTTGTTGTCTTGGTAGCAGGACATTGCTCTGATTCCCCTCGGGGTTCTGAGTCTTGACAGTGCCGTCTCTTCTTCCACTAGTTCCAAACTTGTCAATCCAAATGTATCTCACCTATAGCGGCTGCCGTGATAGAGGGACATGCGTATCATTTTTATTGCAAAATATCTCTGAATTACTGAATTGAAGACCCCGTAATTTCGATTCAAGAAACGAACAAAACGTCTCAGCAGGTCGTAGAGAAACACTTAAAATAAACTCAGAAGCTCGGTGAAAGGCTGGAAATTTCCCAGAGTTCACTGTGATCTGCGTCAGAGACAGAGACAGAGACATTTTTTCTTTTCAGCCAGATGTGATTGTGGGAGCAAAGGCCAGCACGGTTCCATCTGCTGGAGAGGCGTCATAATCACTGCTTGGAATGACAGCAGCAAATCATTGCAGACGCTGGATTCATTAGTTTGTCTAGAGACTTTCGTCTTCAAAACGTTCAGACACGGAGGAATCATGAAAAAGATCAAGGGTCATTAGAATATGCAAAAATGAGCAGAGATGTTTGCAATTTCTTCATTCATATTTATTGAATTTAATAGAAAAAAAATGAATGTGGAAGTCGTATAAGATTCAATCAATTGCACATCACATGCCTCCATCTGCATGGCAATCCATCACTGCCTCCCTCAGTTCCTGCTCAAAATTGCCCATTATGTATTCTCCACCTTATCAAAGCAGTTCTCATCGTTCACTAGTAAACTAATCAATTTTCTTTCCTGACTGACTTATTTATGCAACTTAACGATGACTGTGAAATGAAACTTAGAATGCAGCACATTCAGAACTTTTCATTGTTCTGTGTACAAACCTCATTATACCTTATTCGTCTCAGTTTCATTACCACACATAATTTCTAAACAACAGAAAAATGTCAACGACCGTTCAATGGTTTTGAATTTACATTATTTTGCTGATGTTAAAACATGCTTGTACAGGACATGTAAACCCAATAAATAGATCATCACCGTTTCTTGGCAACTTTGAAAATCACAAATCTGAAAATCAATTCATGAATTGTCATTGATTTACCCAGAAGAATGAATAAAACCATGCTCGTTTAATGATGCTTCTGGAGAAATCTGTTTCGGTCACGTTTACGCCATTCTGCCAAAGGCATTCATTTTGACTTTTTTTTTAAAAATGTGATTCCTTTATTCCAAAAGTCACACGGACTGGTCCAAGGCTATTATGAAACTAGAGACGGTGCAGAAAAGATTTGCAAGATATTCTGCTCAAACATTTCTGGGATATGAGGAGGCGGGCAGACGGTGGTGTGACTTGGAGCCCGTATCTCCGTATTCTCACTTACATTGCCTTTTGCCAACTAGGTGCTTCTCCAGAGTCCTCAGATTTTATGCACAATTTTTCACTGCTATCTTTGATTGGCCTGAATATTACTCTGGTCATTCTTTTATTCCTGATATACCGATAGAAGACCTTAGGGTTTTCCTTGATACAATCTACGAACAACTTCTCATGTCCTCTCCCGGATCTTTTTAATCCGAACTTTAGATTGTTTTTTGATGACTTATAACTCCTCAGCCACCGAACTGAACTGTCACGCCTTATCAAGAGTGTCCATTGTATGCAGTTTCTTTCCCATTCTATGCATCCTAAGTATTTCTTAATCACATCATAATTGCTTTTCCCCCACCTATACCTGTTTCCCTGCAGCATAACCTATCTCTTCCCAATTATATTGCAAACATAACAGAATTATGGTCACTATAGCCAAAGTGCTCACCTACCTCCAAAGCTAACACCTGCGAGGTGTCATTCCTCAGTACCAAATCCGAAAGAGCATCATCCCTAATTGGCCTGTCTACATGCTGTGTTGGAAGATTTTCCCACACCCATGGCACAAAAATTATCCATCTGATCTACTTGATCTATAGTCAATAGTCAGGAATTTAATGTCCATCACAAAAACCAACTTGTTACTCTCGCTCCTTTCGACAACCATCTTTGCTTTCCTATCGTCTACATTCCTGGGACACTCCGCAGGCCTATAGAAAACTCCCAACAGGCAGATCTCTCCTTGCCTGTTTCTAATGTCTGCCCAGACTACCTCAGTGGATGTGTCCTGCTGTAATAATACCCTTGATTAACAATGCCACACGCCCCTCCTCTTTTTCCATCATATCTGTTCTTGCTCAAACATCTAAATCCCAGATCCTGCAACAATCAATCCTGTCGCTCTTCTAGCCATGTTTGCGAAATGGCACAGCATCGAAATCCCAGGTAGCAATCCATGCTGCAAGTTCAGCCGCCTAATTCCGGATGCTCATGGCATTGAAGTCCACACATTTCAAACCAGCATCGTGATTGTCAGTGCCCACAAGCGACCTGGTAAACCTACCCCTGACCTCACTAACCTCAACCTCCTGTAAACTCGAACAACAATACAGATTCGTATTTCCGTGCTGCATTAAATTAACACTTCTCCACAAACAGTATTAGCAAATTCCACCACCACCCACCCCCCAACTCACCCCACGGGATATTGGTACCGGTCTAGTTCAGGTGAAGACCATCCTGTTTGGAGAGGTCCCACCTTGCCCAGAAAGAGCTCCAATTATCCAAAATCCAATACCCTTCCTCCTGCACCATCCTGTAGTCATATGTTCATCTCCACCCTCTCCCTAATCCTTGCTTCTCTAGCCCGTGGCACAGGCAACAATCCAGAGATAACCACTGTTTGTTTCAGTTCCAAGCTTCCACCCTACCTCCCTGAATTTTTGCCTTACATTCGCACCTTTTTTTATACTTATGTTGTTGGTGCCGATGTGGACCACGACTTGGGGCCGCTCATCCTCTCCTCAAGGATCCTTAAAACATGATCAGAGACATCACGTACCCTGGCACCTGGGAGGCAAGACACCAATTGTGATTCTCTCTCGTTCCCACAAAACCACTGAACTGTTCCAAGCTATAGAGTCCCCAGCGACTAAGATTCTCGCCTTCCCCCTTCATCTTTCAATAACAGGGACAGATTGTGCGCCAAAGACCGGTGCCGCATTTCATACCCCGGTAAGCAATCCTTCCCATCAATATCTAAAATGGCATACTTGTTATTGAGGAGAACCGCCAAAGGAGCATCCTGAACAAATTTTCAGGTTCCCTTTCTTACCCCTGAAGGTAACCAAACTACTTTCTCCAAGTAGCTGACGAGTAACTACCACTCAATAGCGGTTCTCAATAAACCCCTACGCCTCCCGAATGATCAAAGTTCATCCAGCTCTGACTCCACTTCCTTAACACGATTCTCGAGGAGCTAGAGTTGGTGCGCTTCCCACAAATGAAGTCAGCAATGACACGAGAGGCGACCCATACCACCCCACGTACTGCAGGACGAATATTCAACTGCCCGAACCTCCATTGCAACACTTCTAAATTCCAAAGTACACGGCTGAAAATAAAGAAACTCGAAAGAATACATTTGCCACTTTACCAACCAATGCACAGAATTTTCTTGTTGTGTTTTGTGGAGGAGGCTGGGTGCAAGGTAATACCCGAGTTGTGCTTTGGTAAAGGAGCCACCCAAATATGTAAACTCGTGACCTCTCCGACTGCCTCCAGAAACTGAAAAAGCCTGAACTAAGAGAAATTTAAACTGTACACTCTCAATCAATAGATTGAATTAAACCAAAAGAAAATCAATCAATTTCATCATTTATATAAATTATTTGGATGTGAGCTTTAGAGGTATAGTTAGTAAATTTGGAGATGACACGAAAATCGGCGGTGTCCTGGACAGCAAAGAAGGTTATCTAGTATTACAACTGGTTCTTGATGACATCAGCCAATGCAGTGAGGAGTGGCAGATGGAGTTTAATTTAGATAAATGCGAGGTGCTGCATTTTGGGAAAGCAAACCTCAGCAGGAGTTATTCACTTCATGGTAATGCCATAGGGAGTATTGATGAACAAAAAGACCTTGGGGTGTGGGTTCATAGCTCCTTGAACGTTGAGTCACAGGTGGATAGGAGAGTGAAGGAGTGCGTTTGATATGCTTTACTTTATGATTAGATTAGATTAGATTATTTACACTGTGGAAATAGGCCCTTTGGTAAAACAAGCCCATACCGAACCTACGAAGAGCAACCCACCCCGACACATTACCCTATATTTACCCCTTCACCTACCACTACTGGCAATTTATCATGGCCAATTAACCTAACCTGCACATTTTTTGGACTGTACCAGGAAACCGGAGCACTCAGAGGAATGCCACGGAGACACGGGAAGAATGTGCAAACTTCACACCGACAGCTACCTGAGGTGTGAATTGAATCCGGGTCTCCAGCGCTGTGAGACAGCAGTGCTAACCACTGTGCTACGTGCCGCCCATTGGTTAAAGAATTGAGTTTGGGAGTTGGGAGGTCGTTTTGCCGCTGAAGTGGACATTGGCCATGTCACATTTGGAAAATTGCATGCAATTCTGATCTCCTTTCTATGGGAAGGTTGTTGTGAAACTCGAAAGAGTTCAGAAAAAAGATTTACAAAGATGTTGGCAGAGTTGAATGCTTTTAGCTGCAGGGAGAGCCTGAATAGGATAGGGTTGTTTCCCTGGAGCGTTGGAGGCTGCAGGGAGACCTTGTAGCTGTTTATAAAATCATGAGGAGCATGGATACGGTAAATAGACATGGACGTTTAAGTAGGGTGCGGGAGTCCAGAATTAGAGGGCATATGTTTAGGGTGAGAGTGGAAAGATATGAAAGCGACATGAAGGGCAACCTTTTTCACACAGAGTGTGGTACGTGTGTGGAATGGGCTGCCAGAGGAAGTGGTGGAAGCTAGCACAATTGCAACATTTAAAGGCACCTGAGTGGGTATATGAATAGAAAGGGTTTGGAGCTATATGGGCCAGGTGCTGGCTGGTGGGACTAGATTGGGTTGGGATATCAAGTTGGCATTGTCTAGTTGGACCGAAGGGTTTGTTTCCATGCTATACATCTCTATGAGTCTAACGCACAGATTTCAATAAAACATGCAATCTAGAAAGAACCCATTCTACTCATTACTGTACACTGACAACAAAGTTACACTTTAAAAATGACAGACTTATCTGTTCTTCTCAACCAAGATTGGAAACAATACATGGATGTTATATTATCATGACAATATCAAATATGTACAGTGTAACAGGACAAGGTATATTCCAATCTAACATCAATTTAATGCCTCATCACATGTCAGTTTTTGCCTGGAAATCACCCATTTTATTTACGAACATTAAGAAAATACATCATTCTGGTCGTCATATAAATAAGTGTGTCAAAATGACTGAGTCGATGATGACACAATCACACGCAGACATTGCTGGATAAGCTCTGAGGGGTTGGCGGCATCAGTGGAGAGAAATCACAGTTGATGTTTTGGGTCGAGTGACCCTTCCTTAGAAAATTAAACGCGCCATAATGTTTCAGAGTGTGGGTGGCCTGGACCATACTTTCCTGAAACTGCCCCCATTCCCCACTGTTTAATTCTTGCAAGTATTTAATGCAACGCCGAATGAGAAAAAAAACCTGAAAAACGGAATAAGGTTCACAGATTATATCACACAGCAGGATGTTTCAGTCTGGGTGAAGCTCAATCTTCATTCAGAGAGCGATTAGGAGCAGCAGCAGCAACTTCTCTGAGCACGAATGAGCAGTCCAGCGCGTGGTCTAACTTGTACATTCGGACAATGAGGAGAGCTGATGGGCTGGAGGACCAGCTTGCTTCCGGTCCTGCAGGATTTCCAATTGGCCAGCGGTGAGGCTGTTCAATGGAAGGCTCACATTGCCCTTGAACATGTGCGTGCGCGATTCTGAGTTATAGATAAATGCTTACATTTATTTGTAAATAAATCAACCCATCGAGCTTATCCACCCAAGTACATCCATATTCTTCCTTTGTACAACTGGGACTTTGCAACTTGCCACACTCTGTGTTCAATCATCCAGATCAATAAATCCAGGAGCAGTCTCATGGAAAGCTGAAGAGTGTCAAGACATGGAAACAGATGTTCCTTTTGGGTGAAACATTAATCTGAAGGAAATCTTGGAGGCAGTATGGAGGGACATATTTTAATTTTTTGAAGCGGATCATTTCCGTATTTTACATCAATTGCACTGGGCGAAAGTGAAACTGCAGATGCTGGAACGAGAGTCGAGAGTGTGGTGCTGAAAAAAGACAGCAGATTAAGCAGCATCCGAAGAGCAGGAGAATCGGCATTTCGGGCATGAGCCCTTCATATTGTAATGGCTCATGTGCACACACAAGATAATTTTGAACACCTATATGTCGCTCTTTCTGTCGTCAATCAGTTCAGTGCTTCACACCTCAGAGCTCACCCAAGCAGCTCTCAGGAGTTGGGCAATACAGAATTAAACTTTTGTGCAATAAAGGAAGCAACCTCCATCTGTCTTTCTCTCCAAATGGCGCGCTGTAATGCTATTGTTGGAGGAATCTCATTTTCGTATTGCTGAAGGAACGTGAGAGTGAGGAACAGGTGTCTATACATCAAGACTATTCCACCATTTAATATGACAATGGCTGATCTCATCTCGACTTGAATTCTAATTTTCTGTCCGCTCATCATAATCCTTCAGCCAGCCAGTAATTACAATCTGTCTCTATCTTCCTTTCAATTCATTCCATATCCTGTCATCCGCCACCCTGTGGAAAACGAATGCTATCATTTCAAAACTAGTTGAGGGAATATTTTCTCCTCGTTACTTTTATAAATCTGATACCTGTTTGCCTCAATCTTTGGCATTTTCTCGATGTAGATGAGAGTGACAAGTTCGGGAAGAAAATATCACATTTTCTCGTTCCCCTTGAGAATGCAGGCTGAGCTGCCTTCTTGAACCACTGTAGTCCACGTGGTACAGGTTCACTCACAATATCCTTCGGGAGAGAATTCCAGAAGTTTAACCGAGTGACACCGAAGGAATGGTTGATATATTTTCAGGGTGGAAAGTAACTCGGAAGTGAGCTTAAAAGTGGTGAAGTTCCCATGTATATGCTCCTCTTATCCTCCCAGATGGAAGAGGTCACGAACTTGGAAGTTGCTCTCCGAAGGAGCTTTCTGCACTACACCTTTTAGTTAGTCCCCATGGCTGCTTCCGAATGTGAGTGGTGGAGGGAGAGGATGTGGTGCTAATTAAGCAGGCCTGCTCGTTGACAAGCTTCTTGAGTGCTGTTAGTGCAGCACCCATGCCGGGTATTAGGGAATCACACTCCGGAGATGAACCAGCAACACACAAGTACCTGCCATCTGTGTTTGTCTGTCTCCATCTGGGTCTTTCTTTTACCCATGTCTGTCTCACAATCGCCAAATGTCTTGAATTGCTCTCTTATACTATTTCCATCCCTCACTCCTTGCTGTCTTGAACTCTCTCACAGATCCGCTGAGTGTGGGAAATCATGTCTCACAAACTTGATTCTGTTTTTTTGAAGAAGTAACAAAGAACATTGAGTGCAGAGCAGTAGATGTGATCTATTTAGATTTCAGTGAGGCGTTCGACAAGGTTCCCCATAGGAGACTGCTTCGCAAGGTTAGATCTCACGGAACACAGAGAGAACTAACCATTTGATTACAGAACTGGCTCAAAGGTAGAAGACAGAGGGTGGTGGTGGGTTGTTTTTCAGACTGGAGACCTGTGACCAGTGGAGTACCACAAGGATCGGTGCTGGGCCCGCTACTTTTTGTCATTTACACAAATGAATTGGATGCGAGCATAAGAGGTACAGTTAGTAAGTTTGCAGATGACACCAAAATTGGAGGTGTATTGGGCAGCGAACACGGTTCCCTCAGATTACAACAGGATCTGGAGCAGATGGGCCAATGGGCTGAGATATGGCACATGGAGTTTTATTCAGATAATTGCGAGGTGCTGCATTTTGGGAAAGCAAATCTTAACAGGACTTATACACTTAATGGTAAGGTCCTGGGGAGTGTTGCTGAACAAAGAGACCTTGGAATGCAGGTTAATAGCTCCTTGATAGTGGAGTCGCAAGTAGATAGGATCGTAAAGAAGACGTTTGGTATGCCTTACTTGATTGGTCAGAGTATTGAGGACAGGAATTAGTAGGTCATGTTGCGGGCTGTACAGAACATTGGTTAGGCCCCATGTGGATTATTGCGTGCAATTCCAGTCTCCTTCCTATCAGAAAGATGCTGTGAAACTTGAAACGGTTCAGAAAAGATTTACAAGTATGTTGCCAGGGCTGGAGGATCTGAGCTACAGGGAGAGGCTGGACAGGCTGCGACTGTTTTACCTGGAGCGTCGGTGGCTGAGGGGTGACCTTTTAGAGGCTTATACACTTATGAGAGGCATGGATTGAATAAATAGGCAAAGCATGAGTCGCTGAGAACACATCGAACAGGCAGCTGCAAAGCACACAAGTCGGTGATATTTCTCTGCCCACCCCCGAACTGTCTCAATCAACAAGTGTCTCTTTCTCTTGTGTTCAATTACTTTTTTTATTTCTCCTCCTCTCCATCTGTCTTGACCTCTTTCACAGTTATTCTTCCTTTGCCTCATTGACCTTCTTTCTTTCTCTACCAGCTTTCTTTCTGCCTCATCATTTGTCACTGCCCTCTCACTGCCTCGAACTCAGTGCCTCTCGATCCTTTTCTGTCTCTCACACCTTCTGTCCATCCGTCTCCCATATCTATTTCACAGTATCGATCTCTCGATAAACAACAGAGTCATACGTTTCATGCCATGAGCTCTCCTCGATGGCAAATTTTCACTCTTAGTTTCCCACATTTTCTCCATGATAGGTCATTCATTGTGAAATACATCAATGACATTTCAACGTGCCCTCACTGAGTTAATTGATTAGTCTACGCCATCTATCTCTGTTACCTCATTCACTATTCATTCATACACCATGACCCCAGTCCCAGAGCTTAAAAAGGATAGTGTATCTAACAGGGTGTGACTCCCAGTCCGAGAGGCGGAACGATGGTGAGGTTGTTCAGAACATTGGATAGCACTTTTGGAATACTACGTGCAATTCCTGTCTCCTTCCAATTGGAAGGCTGTTGTAGTCGTCGAGTCATAAGGATGTGCAGCAAAGAAACAGACCCTTCAGTCCAACTTTCTCTCAACAACCAGATATACGAACCTAATCTAGTCCCATTTGCCTTCTTCTTACTTCCTCCACTTCCTTCTTATATACCCGTCCAGATGCCTTTTAAGTGTTGCAACTGTACCAGCTTCCACAAATTCGCCTGGCAGCTTATTGCATATAAGTACCACCCTCTAAGCGAAAACATTATCCCTTATGTTCCATTAATAACATTCCCATTTCACCCAAAGCCTACCCCATCTAGTTCTGAACATACAACACCACACATCCCCCCCCCAATCTGAAAGAAAATACCTTGTCTATATATCCTATCGATGCTGTTCATGATTTTGCAAACCTCCATAAGGTCACCCCTCAGCTTCCGATGCACCAGGTGAAAGCAGCCCAGCCGATTCAGCATCGTCCTACACCACAAATCCTCCAAAACTGGCAACTTCCTTGAAAAGCTTTTCTGAACTCTTTCAAATTTCACAACATCCTTCCGTTAGGAAAGAGACCAGAATTGCATGCAATATTCTAAAAGTGGCCTGACCAGTGTCCTGTATAGCTGCAGCATGACCTCCCAACTTCTATATTCAATGCTTGTGCCAATAAAGGAAAGCATACCAAACGATTTCTTCACTATCCTATTTACCTGCAACTTTACTCTCAAGTAATTATGAACCTGCACTCCAAGGTCCCTTTGCTCAGCAACACACCCCAGGATCTTACCATGAAGTGTATAAATCCTGCTTGAATTGCTTTTGCAAAATGCATCACCTCGCATTTTTCTCAATTAAACTCTATCTGCCACTCCTCAGCCCATTGGCCCATTTGATTACGACCCCATTGAATTCTCACGTCACCTACTTGGCTCTCCACTACACTTCGAAATTTGGTGTCATCTGCGAACTTAAAACTACATCTCGAATATTCCATGGTACATCCTTTCCATGCTCCCGTACCATCTGAGAAGCTTCACATGGGGCATGTGCAAGTGTAGACCGTCAGTGATGTAATGGCGCATTCCCAAAGAATGTGTGGATTTCCGCTAATGGCAATCCTTCCTTAATTGAAAATCTCACTATGGTGTTTTACAGTGTTTTACACTTGTGATTTTCGTGTTGTCGCCATGATGTTTCGTCTGTCCACGAGCGCATGGTGGAACTTGGAAGCTGGCGGAATTTAAATTCTGTTAATAAATCAGGAACTGAAAGCAAACCATCAGTGGTCGTAATCCGGGAGCAATAATGGTTCGCCCTGATAACGTCTCTGGTTTGCTAATATCCGTCAGGTCATCCTTTCCTGGTCTGGCCCACAGCCTCACAACAATTTGATCGATTTTTAATGCTTCCTGAAGTGACTTGAGCAAATGACTCAGTGGCATTTTTTTAAATAAGGGATAGCATTACAGCTGTACTTTGGAAGGATATTCCAGGAAATACATCCAGGGAAGTTATTTGGGCTGAACTGGGAAATAAGAAAGGGATGATCACCTTTTTGGGTTTGTATTATAGACCTCTAACAATTAGTGGGAAATTGAGAAACACATTCGAAAGAATATTTCAGTTGTCCAGAAGACTGATAGGGCGGTTATGATGAGGGGCATTTACTTTCCAAACAAAGATTAGTCTAAAGTGTTTAGATGGGCAAGAATTTTTAAGAGTTTAAGCGATTTTTTTCTGAGTCAGGATGTGAATGTACCAAGTAGAGAAGTGCAAAAACTGACCTGCTCTGGGGTAACAAAGCAGGGCAGGTGAGGGAGGTGTCATTGGGGGAATAATGTGGTGCTAGAGACCGGAATCCTATTGCTTTTAAAATAGTGATGGAAAAGGAGAGACCAGATTTAACAGCTGAAGCCCTCAATTTCAGGAAGGCTAAATTTGGCGGGATGAGATAAGAACTTCCAAAAGCTGATTGGGAACAGATGTTCGCAGTTAATGGGACAGCTGATAAATGGCAAGCTTTTATAAATGAACGGAAACTCTGGTATGTGAAGGGAATTTTGGATGACTGAAGACTTTGACGGTTTGGTTAATAACAAGAAGGAAGCATGTGTCATTTACAGACAGGAGAGATCGAGTGAATCATTAAACGTGTATAAAGGCAGTAGGAGAATCCTTAATAGGGAAATCAGGAAGGCAAAAAGGGAACATGAGATACCTTTGGCAAAAACGGTTATAGAGAATCCAAAGTGTTTTTACAGATACATTAAGGACAAAACAGTAACGAAGGAGATAATAAGGTCCCTCAATGGTCAGTAAGGCGGTCTTCGTGCGGAGCCACAGGAGATGGGGGAGATACTAAATATTTGGCGTCAGTGTTTACTGTAGGGAAGAACATGGAAGATATAGGACGTGGGGAAATGGATGATGACAACTCGAAAAATGTCCACGTTAAAGTGGAGGGAATGTTGCATGTCTTAGAACGCATAAAAGTTGACAAATCCCCACGACCTGTTCACGTCCATCGAGATCTTTGGGAAGGTAGGGAAGGGATTGCTGGGCCTCTAAGTGAGATACTTGTATCAACGATAGTCACAAGTGAGGTGCCACAACACTGGAGGTTGGCTAACGTGATGCGATTATTTACGAAAGGTGGTAAGAACAAGCTAGGAAATGAAAGACCAGTAAACCCTACATTGGTGGGGAGCAAGTTGTTGGAGAGAATTATGACGGACATGATTTACATATGTTTGGATAGACAAGGACGGATTAATGGTAGTCAGCATTGTTTTGAGCAAGGGAAATCATGTATCACGGACTTGGTTGAGGTTATTTTGAAAAGATAACAAGGAAGTTTGATGAGGGAAGAGCGGTGAACGTGACCAATATCATTAGAAATGAGTTCGACAAGTTCCCATGGGAGGATGGTTAGCAAGGTTTCGTCTCATGGAATACAATGAGAACTAGCCATTTGGTACAGAACTGTCTCGAACGTAGAAGACAGAGGGTGGTGGTGGAGGCTTGTTTTTCAGACTGAACGTCTGTGACCAGTGGAGCGCCACAAATATCATGCTGGGTCCACTACTTTTCTTTATTTGCAGAAATGACTTGGATATCAACATAAAAGGTAGATTGGTAATATTGTAGACGACATCAAAATTGGAGGTATTGTGGACAGCGAAGATGCTTCCCTCAGATTACAAGGTGATCTTGCCCAGATGGGCAAATTGGCTGAAGAGTGGTAAATGGAGTTTAATTTAGTTCAATACGAGGTGCTAGTCCAGAACTAGAGGGCATAGTTTTAGGGTGAAAGAGGAATGGTGCAAAAGGAACCGAAGGAGCAACATTTCTCATGCAGAGGGTGGTGTGTGTGTGTATAGAATGAGCTGCCAGGGGAGGCTGGTTCTTTTGCAACATTAGAAAGACATCTGGATGGGCATATGAATAGGAAGGGTTGGAGGGATATGGGCCGGGTGCTGGCAGGTGGGCCTAGCTTGGTTTGGGATATCTGGTCAGCACGGGCGAGTTGGACTGAAGGGTCTATTTCCATGCTGTACATCTCTATGACGTGATAAAAACCAAATCATTGATATAAAATGACAAAAGGTGTTGGATTCAACACTGTTTTATTTGTTTTTAACTGAAATCCTTAGATGTGAATCAATAAACAGCAGTTCAAGGATAGCAATATCCTTTACCATATTCCAGATTTTTAAAAAAATGTTCATGCCTGATCACTTACAACAACCGAACAGTTTCACTGTCAGGTCTCAAGAGTGGAGCAGGACAGAAGGACGGAGAAGAAAACTCCAATAGGGTGGGCTCCTGTGCGAAGGAGGAGAGAAAGGACATTCCTCTGAAGGCACAGCTCCAAAGACTTCACCAAATCTCATATAGTTTTCATTCGTGGGACTTGGTTGGTGCTGGCCGGTCTCCCGTCCCTCGTTGCCCCTCTTGCGAAGGTTGGGTGGAGGTAATGGCAAGTTGTTCCTAGAACCTCGACAGACTGTGTTCGTGTAGGCAGACCCACAATAAACTATGAAGCAGGGAATTCCAGGACTTTGACTCAGCGACACTGAAGGAATGGTTGCGATCAGTGATACGTCAGTCCTCTTCAATGATGAAAACAAATTGAGGAATACACTGAGATCAAACGGGCACGTAGCAAGCTCTGGGTGTGACACTTCAATGTTCATTACATGAAGAATCTCCACAGGAACACCACTGACTGTGCAGACTGAGAGATAAAAGGCAGAACATTTAGACATCGGAAAGTGATGAGTGGGTCATCAAATGGAAGCATCTTAAATGAACTGAATCTGAACCACCCTACCTGTCACAGATGGATCTGTCTGCAATGGTATTTCTAGGAGAGTCCAGCGCACAGGCATGACAGAGGTACATTCCCACACATCATAACGATGCCTTCTATTGTGTTATGTGGCACTACTGCTGGCAAGGTTTGACGAACCTCTCAAGAATTCAGCAACTCAAAACTGAACATCTGTGAGGTAATGGTAGCGCTTCAGCAACAGCAGACCTGTAGCCAACCATTAACATTTCGGTGAGAAATAAGGCTGATTTTCTTCTATCAGCGGATGCATCTAGAATTCTTCACTTCAATGTCTGTCATAGTTTGGCTATTAAGTGCATTTGTACAGGCTTTCTCTTAAATGAGCAAGGGATTCAAGAGTCACGGGAAAAAGGTGGGAAAGCGAATCTGAGGATTATTAACTAAGTCTTGGTTTTGTTTTTTGTTTGACATAGCAGAGTTGTTTGGCTGAATCGTCTTCTGCCCCACGTCCTATTGTCTTGGGGATGAAAATTATGTTTATGTGGTGATGTGCGATCTGTTGCTTAGTTTTCGACTTTTCATTGAGTGGAGGATTCTGAATTCTGTCGAGCAGCAAATCATTTGTGGAGACAGAGGATGGTGCGTGTATATAATGAGCTGCCAGAGGAAGTGGTGGAGGCTGGTACAATTAATGCATTTAAAAGGCACCTGGATAGGAACATTAATGGGAAGAGTTTAGAGGGATATATGCCAAATGCTGACAATTGGGCGTACATTTATTGAGAATATCTTGTCGACATGGATGAAGGGTGTTTTTTCCATGTTATAAATGTCGGTAATTGTAGCAGATCTACCAGGAAATGAAGGTTTAAAGGACCAGAATGATATGAGAAAGATTATAATATTGTCAGGATTAAGCATTTTGGTCTAGAAAGATCGAATACATAAGCAAATATTTTCTGTGAGACTGGGATGGGCTTTTTCACAGAATGTCTTTGTGCTGTTAATCCTCTTGGCCGCAGGATGATGTGCTGATTCTCCCCAGGGTTCTGTACCTGCCAGTGTCACATGTCCTCTCATCGTTTCCGTCTTTCAAAAAGTGACTGGGAGAGGATATTCGCAGGTGAATGGATCAGTTTAACAGTGGGATACTTTTGAAAATCCAGAGACAGTGCCTTCTTGACAGAGTGAATGGCAAGGCTGGCAGGTGGAAGGAATGCTGGAAGACTAGAGAAATTGAGGCTCTGGTCAAGAAAAAGAGAGAGGCTTTTGTCAATTATACACAGCTGGGTGTGAGTGAATCCAAAAGGAGTAAAACTGGAATCATAGGATTTCAAGTGGAAACTCAGGAGACATAACGGGGACATGGGCAAACTTTTTTGAATATGGTTAAGGCGAATCAAAAGAGATTCCACAAATACGTTAAGGACAAAAGAGTGACGAGGGAGAGAAGAGACGCCTCCCCACTACACCCCCATCCCCCAAAAGGTCAACAAGTCCAAGTGATATGTGGGGAACTGATAGTGACAGGCGAGATATTAAAAAAAAGTGTTCCACATCAATACTTATTGATAAGAAGGAAAAGAAAGCAAAATAACTTGGAGAAATGTATAGTCATATGTCGAAAAGGATCAATTTTACCGAGAAGTAGGTGCTGGACATCTTAAAATGAATAAAGGGGGCTAAAGCCCCGGGACATGATCAGATGAATGACACTAATTTGTCGGAAGTTAGAGAACTGATTGTTGTACCCCTTGCTGAGGTATTTGTAACATTGGTCACCACAGGTGAGGTGCTGGAAGATCGGAGATTCGTGTTGTCAATACTTAAGAATGTTGGTGAGGCAAAAGCAGGAAAATAGAGACCAGTGAGCCTGATGTCAGTGCTAGGTAAGTTGTTAGAAAGAATGCTTTGGTATAGAATGTACATGTACTTGGATAGGCATGGACTAATCAGGAGCAGCCCACGTGGTGTTGTGCATACGAAATCATGTCTCATGACTTGATTGAATTTTTGAAGAAGTGTCAAACAAGATTGATAAAGGCAGAGCAAGGCATATGGTCCAAATGGACGACAGCAATGTTTTCGATAAGGTACTGCATGGTAGACCGGATATCAATGTTTGATCACATGGAATCCAGGAAGGCGAACTTTTTGTATATACATTGCCTTGACTGTGGCAGATAGGATAGTGGTGGAAGGTTCTATTTCAGACTGGAGGCCTGAGACAAGCGGAATGCCATATTAACCCTGACTTATCACCACAGGTGCTGCCAGACCTGGTGAGATTAGATTAGTTTAAATGCAGTGTGGGAACAGGCCCTTCAGCCGAATAAGTCCACACCGACCCGCTGTAGAGCAACGCACCCACACCCATTCACCTGCCTTTACCCTGACTAATGCACCTTAAATTACGGGCAATTTAGCACAGTCAATTCACCTAAACTGCACTTTTCTTTGGAATGTGGGAGGAAATTGGGGCAGCCAGATGACACCCACGCAGACGCGAAAACTCCAAACAAACAGTTGCCTGAGGTGTGCATTGAACCCAAGTCCCTGGTTCTGTGAGGCATCAGTGCGAACCACTGTGCCACCGTGCCACACAACATTATGTATCGGGCGGTTTTTGTTTGTGTTGTTGGCTAAGGGGCTGAATGAATTAAGGATATCTGGGAAAGAGCAAGTTGGACACAGAAGTGTCCATTTCCATGCCATACAATTATACATCTTTGTAATTTTATGACTCATTGTTAGTCCTACAGTTCAGATCCTGCAACAGGCACCATCTTGATTGATTGATTGATTGTCACGTCGACAGAAGTTAACTGAAAGGTTTTTATTAACGAGCAGTACAAACAGAAGACAATAAGCGAGGAAGTACAATTCAAGGAGACATACAGAGAGACACATAGGTGACATTATATATTTCACACACATTCGGCCAGCACAACGTGTGTGTGTGACTGTGTGTGTGTGCGTGTGTGCGTGTGTGTGTGTGTGTGTGTGTATGCGTGTGTGTGTGTGTGTGTATGTATGTGTGTGTATATATATATAGATATAGATATAGATATAGATATGAGAGAGAGAGTGTGTGTGTTCATGTCTCTTTATATTCTGCCTAACTGAAGAGATTGAAGGAGGGGATTACTTCGGTGTGATTGTTCTTTGATGATGTTGGCAGCATTTTCATGGCAGCAAGCCATGTTGACGGTGTAAATGGATAGAACACAGGTTTCCTTGAGGCTGTGGTCTGAACACCCCACTTTCTGTACCTTCATACTGTATAAAACTGGGAGGGAGCACTTTGGAATCGCGATAGTCTGTAAGACTGGAGATGGAGAATTAAAACACAGGAAGACGATGAGGTTTCAGTGAATTTCATGTCCTCTGGCCCCTATTTTCAGAGGTTACCACAAACTGTACCTATGTTTGAAGACTCCATAGAATTATGAGAATAAAAGCTTTTATTTTACCATCTACTGCCTCGGCCCAGCTGTCACTGTAATCAATTTGTGCAGAGATTATAATCATTGAAAAATACACGGATATGTTTGTTTCTTTTAAAGTTCGAGTCCATTGTATGGTAGTTCCACTTCATCATCCAGTGCTCCATCGGTCAATTTTCGAAGCAGCTGCTTTTGTAAACCAGGTAGATCATTGAAGAAGGGGTTGAATTTGTGAAAAAGAAAAATGACAGATATGATAACTATAACGTGGGGTCCACACATTTCAAACAAAGAGGCATTGCTCCCACTCGTGTACATGTGAAAATCTCAAGGAGCTCAATTTTCACATTACTAAAGCAAAGGTGGTAGTGTGGAACCATTTTTACATCCTGTCCCATGTGAATCCAGCAACATATCTGAAAGAAAATGCGGCGATAATAAATTTCTTCAAAAGCGAGTTGAATAAGCAGCTATGAGGTAAAGTTCAGGAGGAAAAAGAAGAAAGTGGGTGAATGAGTTCAGCTGAGTGAAACCCGCAGAGAACAGTGAATGACAGGACACGCTGAATAGTCACTTGCTAGGCGACGACAATCTTAATGGATTTAGCTTGGGGTTCTGATTTGTTTAACTGGATTAGTTAGGTCCAGTACGAGAATAGCGCAAACGATTAATCCCGAATTCATATTGAAATTTAGCAGTTCCCAACTGTGAATACATTTTTAAACTGATCAGGAAAACGTGAGGACTGCAGATGCTGGAGATGAGAAGTGAGAGTATGGTGCTGGTAAAGCACAGCGGGTCAGGCAGCATGGAGGATCAGGAAAAATCGGCGTTTCGCGCAAACGGCCTTCATCAGAAATCTGATGAAGAGCTTTTCTCCAAACTGTCAATTTTGCAGATCTTGAGTTGCTGCCTGACCTATTATGCTTTCCCAGCATCACACTCTCGATTTTAAACTGATCAGACATGGCCATTTCGAGTGTTTCATGCTCTAACTAAATCTCAACACCCTGTGTTTTTCATCAACAGGGGATGTCACGCATGGTGTAATGTGTTTACTCAAAATTTACCAAATGAAAGAAAAACACTTTATTGTCCCACTGGATGCTCCTGAAAGTATAAAGTCACTGCACTGGTTTGGAACATTTCAAAGTTGAACTTAGAAAATTTTCTGCAGTACAAAACAACACAACACTTTCACAGAGAAAATGCATAGTACTGTGCGAGCTGTCAGGAAAATGTTTTATGCGATCCTTACTATAATTGGAATTCCTGGTAAGTGTTTATAAGGCTTGAAATTGATTAATCCTGTATATGCTTTGGTTTTTGATATGCACAGTGACTTCATACAGCATCTGATGGTTATTCTAATACTGACACCATAACATTATTACTGGAACCAAAATTTCATTTTTATCTGAACAATGCTACTTTTTTGCTGAAAAAGGCTGTTTGTTTAATTCTTTCTCCCGCACGGATATGTGATTCTGCGAATGTGTGCGTCTGTGGTGTGTGTGTGTGTGTCTGTTTGTGTGTGTGTGTGTGTGTGTGTGTTGTGTATGTGTGTTTGTGTGTGTGTGCGAGAGAGAGAGAGACGGAGGCAGAGAGAGAGAGAGATCTGTCCTGTTATGCTCGAGAAAGGAAAGGGGAAACTCCTGATAGTAGGTATTGCTGGAGAATAGCAATGTTAGATTGCACTGTGCGCTATGAAAAATAGACAACCACATGTCATAGAACTTGCTTTTTGTTACTGAGAGAAATTATGTGTTAGCTTTGCTCTTGTGTGGGTGATTGCATTCAGTTTCACACGTCATTTACTATGAATCTAATTAGATGCTGTGATTTATTGACAGCACTTTCTCATCTTGATTATTCTTCTTTCTGGTGCACAATTCAAATAGAATCGGATGTAACATGTACTGTTTAAGTAAAGAATGTATTCAAGCCGCAGAGTTAAACAGAGATGATTAACATTTTTAATACACATCGTGGGAACATGACAGGATATAAACTAGATATTCACATTTTCTGAGCCTTTTTAAATTTCTCATCACTTACTTCGATATCTCCGTATGGTTCCACGGCCATCTCCCTCGCTTTTCTCATAGTTGCCGATCTCTAATTCTTCCAGCAATTTCAAAGGGAACTCTCATCACTTAGAAGTAAATCAATCTATTTTCACTTTTGGGTGTTTTATTATTTTGTGTTTAGTGTGTACTGCGGCATGAAGGCAGATTATGGCACTCCCACAATTTCTGCACTTTCCGTGTTCAAACCAGATTATCGCTAAAAGATCTCCCTTGAACGTTGCACAAAGTTCCCAAAGTACAGAATAATGGTAACGTCTGTTCAGTGTTCAGCAATTCATATTACCTTCCTGTTATGGAATTATGCATGCACAGGAGAAGTAAACCCATCAATGCATCATCATTGTATGTTCTGCTGCTTTGAAGATCGCAAATCTTCCAGCTCAGTGAGCAAACTTATATCCATCATAGACACGGAAAGAACAATACTGGCCAAGGAACTCAACTACAACCACAGGGACGCCAAGGCAGCAGACTTCCTTGCAGCACTCGAATGCACACTCAGAAACAATGTACTGACAGAAGAGACACAACAAACAGTGAGACAAAGTATCGTACCTCTGATACCAAGTAAAAGACAAACACATAACCTCAACACCAAGGAGAAGGAAGCACTAAAATCTCTCAGAAACGATAGGAACATAATCATACAACTAACAGACAAAGGCAGAATGACGGTCATTCTTGACAGAGCCAAGTACATCCAAAAAGCGCAACAACTACTTGCAAATACCAACATCTACCACCCCACAGCCCACCAATAGGATAAATAACACACTGAGGATCCTACAGTAAAAACGGACGAATGACCAGCTTTGGCCTATCTAAAGTGCACAAACCACACATCCCACTCAGACCAAGAGTATCACACCTAGGGACACCATCACACAAACTGGCTGAAGAACTACAGCATAACTTGAAACACCTGATCAGCGGATCCAGACACTCTATACAATCAACAGGAATTCTTGGACCTCATCAGAAATATACATATAGAAAAGGAAGAAACTATGGTCTCATTCGATGCAACGGCACTGTTCATCTATATCGACAAAACCCTAGCCAGAGAAACAATAGCCAACCTGCTGGACACACAGAACAGACAACAGGACGATGAACCTATCAACAAAGATGGCAATCTCAAACTACTGGACCTGTGCCTCACAACACACTTCACATTCAACAACCAAATACATGAACAAATCAACGGCACACCCATGGGCTCACCCATCTCTGGACTCATAGCAGAAACGTTAATGCAAAGATTAGAACAAAGAGTCTTTCCGCAAATTCAGATATATGGATGACACCTTTGTAATCATTAAAAACACAGAAATAGTGAACACAAACCGGATCATCAACGCCACACTCACAGGAATCAGATTCACTCGAGAGTAAGAAAAGGACAACCAACTCCCATTCCTAGACGTGATGATACAGAGAACACAGAACTGAGAATTCCCCACAAAGGTATACAGGAAAGCCACACAGACAGACCAAGTGCTGAACTACGAAAGCAACCACCCCAACACACACAAAAGAAGTTGCATCAAGACACTGTTCAAAAGGGCCACACACACTGCAGTACATCAGAACTGCAAAAAGAGGAAGAAGAACACCTCTATATGTATTCAACAAAAACTGATTCCCGCACAATTTCATCAACAGATGCCTTAGGGAAAGATAACGGAACGAGGACATGCCGCAACCCAAAGGATTAACCACACGACCGTACATCAAAAACATTTCTGAATTGACAGCCAGACTACTGCGACCACTAGGACTCATAACAGCACACAAACCAACAGCCTCTCTCGGACAACTCACCAGAACGAAGGACCCGATACCCAGCATGAGCAAAACCAATATAGTGTACAAGATCCCATGCAAGGACTGCACAAAACACTACATAGGACAAACAGGAAGACAGCTAACGATCCGCATCCATGAACACCAACGAGCCACGAAACAACACGACCAGCTATCCTTAGTAGCCACACACGCAGATGACAAGCAACATGAGTTCGACTGGGACAACACTACTATTATAGGACAAGACAGACAGAGAACAGCCAGGGAATTCCTAGAGGCATGGCACTCATCCACAGATTCAATCAATAAGCACATCGACCTGGGCCCAATATACCGACCACTGCAACGGACAGCTGGAACTGACAACCGGAAGTGGCAGAGACGAAACATGATAAATGCCCGAGGAAACATCACAGAAGCGCTTCACAGGAGGCTCCCAAGCACTGAGGCTGTCATCTAGACAGGGGACGAAATGTCTGCAACACAAATTCCCAGCTCGGCAAACAGAGCCACAACAACGAGCACCGGAGCTACAAATCTTCTGACAAATTTTTTTATCCATCACAAATTTGTCTCATAGTCCACAATGGGTGTACTGGATGAATGAATAAGCCCACGCTCATAGTGTGTGGCTTCTGAAGAAATCTGTTTTGATTACAAGTGTACTGTCCCATCGAACGCATTTTTCCCCAAATTAAATCATTATGTATCTGTTTCCAGATCAATAGCGATTTGTCCGTGTTGGATGGGCTCAGGTCACACCAGAAAATCCTGAGTGCACGTCGATGATCCAATCATCGGAGCAGTTCCTACTTGGAAGACCATTTTGCTTTCCCAGCTTCCTCACTCAACTGTGTTCTCAGGGGGGTAGCACAGTGCCAAGTACGCGGGTTTGATTACAGCCTTGTCTGACTGTCTGTGTGCAGTTTGCACATTCTCCCCGTGTCTGCATGGGTTTCTTCATGGTGCCTCAATCTCCTCTCATGGTCCAGTGATGTGCAGGTTAGGAGGATTGACCATGTCTACGAGCACCTTATATTGCTACTGTGTGGAGTAAAGGGCAATCAGCTTATCAACTCAACACCAACTCTCGAAGGTAAACCCACCTCGACCCATTCCCAATCTCATTATCCTATATTCATCCCTGACTAATGCATCTAAGGCACACATATGTGATCACTATAGGCAGCTGATCATGGCCAATTCACCCAAACCTGCACATCGTTGTCCTGTGGGAGGAATCCAAAGTGCCCGGAGATAAACAATACAGACACGGGGAGGATGAGCAAACTGCACACAGACAGTCACCCGAGGTGGGATTCAAACCCAGGTCTCTGGTGCTGTGTTAACCCCAGAGAACAGACTTGAATGAATGAGTTGGAAAAGAAAAATGTTCTGCAAGATAGGAAGGGCTCAGATAATTGTATCATTGTATGTGCTCAAGATTTTCTGTTGTGAATTGACCTGGCACTGAGCCTTAATGTCCAGGGATGTGCACGTTCGGTGAAAGTCCCATGGGAAATGCGAGACTAACGGATAGGCAGGGAAGACTCTCGTGTGCTTACAGGGATGGGAGCTCTGGATATCATGTTCTTCCGATGGTCAGTTTATCCTTGATGAGCTGAGCAGCCTCCAAAGCTATTCAATGATTCTTTCAACATAAAAATATTCAGACCTTCATATCACTATATTCGTCGAAATCACGAGTTCAAAGTATGAAAGAAATTTAATGCAGCCACAATTACGTGCCTTAGCTTAGTTATGGTTTAAATTGTGAAAAGGACGTATTTACATGTTTTTAACCAAATCTCAGTGCTTACTATCTCCACACAATTATAAACAAAATTGAGACCCTTCAGCCTATTTCCTCTTACAGCAAATCTCCTGGCAATTGTGATCCTATTCCGGGGAAAGTGTGGAATCTCCAACTGCACCACTCGTTACATGGTGGCCATGGCAATGGCGGATCTACTGACGATTATCACTGAGGTCTTTCTTCTCCGAATCAATGACTATTATTTCCCGATGCCTCTCCTGCAACACACTACTGCATGTAAAGTTATCTACCTCCTGGCTCGATTAGCAATGGATTGTTCAGTCTGGTTCACTGTCGCCTTCACTTTTGATCGATTTATTGCAATTTGTTGCACAAGGCTTAAAATTAAATATTGCACCAGGAAAACTGCAACAGGAGTTCTTGCAACAATCAGTATATTTTTCAGTTTAAAAAACATACCCATTTACTTTCGATTTAAGCCTTATCGAATAATTAACAATGTGCCTGTGTATTGTTCTAACAAACAAAGCTATTTCACTGACCCGAGATGGAATGCATTTAGAAGGATTGATAAGATTTTAACGCCATTATTACCATTTGGTTTAATTCTGTTGCTCAATGCTCTGACGGTCAGGCATATATTAGTGGCGAGTCGAGTCCGTAAGGGACTGAAGGGTCATAGCAAGGGACAGAATGATCCAGAGATACAGAACAGACGGAATTCTGTGATTTTACTCCTCACCATATCGGGCAGTTTTATACTGTTGTGGTTTCCGTATATTTTGTTCATTTTTAATGTTAATGATCTCCTCGATAGCAATTCTGCATATATATTTAATAAAGTTGGCTATATGTTGAGAAATTTAACTTGCAGCACAAACACATTAATTTATATTGCAACACAGTCCAAGTTCAGAGAACAGTTGAAGATCATGGTGAAGTATCCCGTTACATTAATTATGAAACTAACTTCAAAAGTCAAAAACACCCAGTGCCTCTGAAATGGTGACATGCAAATGGAAAGGGTGGATTGGCAGAACATCGCTGGGAAAGAAAACTGAGAAGCAAGACATAGTTAGGTATCGTGACCAATCCACATTGAGGAACAGAGGAACTAAGAAAGAACAGCTGCACCAGGTCAAATAGAAACCTCCTGCAGGCCTGATGGAAATGAGCAGGCGTAACCCAAATCCACAAAAAACAGACAGGCAAATCCTGTATGAAATTGTATCGCTAATGGCAAAAGAGCAGAAAAACTCTCACATCCCAGAGAAAAGAGGATACGGCCGAGAGATAACACCCGTTCTGCAAACTCGGCTGTAATATGTATACGAGGAAACAAAATGATGTGTTAAGCTTGTGTGCTGCAGGATACTATTCCTTACTTGGCAATCAATAAAATCATTTTCTGTCAGACCGGGCTAAATTATTCAGCAAAGAAAGGATCAACTAGGTGTTGAACTTTATTCATCATATTATTGCCATTGAAACAGGAGCAGATTAGATGCAATGATTTCTGTGGTGAGGAACTCATCCCCACTCTAGAAAATGTGTGTCCACCGTCTTGAAGGCAGACGTCTGAAATATAATGAAACACTTGAAGGTTTTTTTCGGATTGGTGCAGATCGAAAATACGTGAGATTCTCAACCAATGCAGCAGGTATTTCCCTGGTAATCCTTTTCTTAATCAAGTCCAATTTTCGCATCACAGCCGGATTCTGCCCCGAGACACATAAATTTAAGTAGTCCAGTTAAACATTCAGCTCCTGATAAAACAGTTATCCATCTATCTCTGGAAACCCTTCAGCTGAATACCGCCCTCAGTATGGTCTTCAATTCTTTTGTTTACTGAGGGGTTGGGGGATTAGGGAAAGCTAATGCATCGAGTAATTCATTCCAATCTGACTTACATAGGTTTGAATAATGGTATCTGAGAATTGGTTGAGAGTGAGAATTTTGCACCATGGGGGAGGAAGTGATTCACTTGGCATTTCTTCCAAACGGTAAAGCGTGCTGAGCAGATAGTTCAGTGCAGCATTCCAGTTCCCCAACCCGACCTCACCCCGAAGTACCACGTGCTGGTGGGTTGCTGAGAGAGGACGTTTCAGCAATTGCACAAGTTGTTGGAGAAATCGTCAAAACGTGAAAACGGTGCAGGAGTGTTTTTGTTTTTTGTGTACTGGCTCTTGTCCGAGTGCGTGCTGGGTCTCTGCAGTATTAACGCATGAAACGGATTGCAGAGATTGGCATACCGAATTGGAATCTACAAAGACAGCAAAGATAATACGAAAGCATTTATTTCTGAATGAAAGTAGTATCAAGTGTGGAGACGCCATTGAACTCAGAGATCCAATGCTGATGCTCTGAGGATGTATCTTTAAACAACACCATTGTTAGATGCAGCTGTTTCCCTGAGGCTCCCTTTTCCATGAATATAACACAAAATCTGCTTAGATATTCCATCATTTAGACATTTTCTCATTCTACTGTATTTTCTTTTATTTCATTCCAGAGTCATGTACAAGCTCTAGTATCTGTGAAACCAGTGAACTCGCCATCAGCTTTTATGACTATTTGTCATTGGGTTATTTCAGATAACGTTAAGCCTGTTTTGAGGAACCTGACAGAAATCTTGCTTCAGCATTTTTTTAAAAGCGATTCTCGAAATTTCCAGGAATGGAATGAGTGAAGAAAATCGTGTATTACTGCTCCTCTAAGGAATTTTCACAATAAATGGCAAAAAAGATATAAACTATGCACAAATTACTCATTGTCCTTCTTCTATTGTATTGCGTTTAAATGTAAATTTGACCAACTGTGTTACAGCCCTTAACTCTGGCCAATGATTGCCCTCACTATCTTGAATGATGACACTTATATATTTGTAAACGATGCATGCAAATGAATTGCGATGATCTTGGACAGGTCCTCGAGGGAATAATAAAAGTGGAGGCGAGCTCTACAAACATGTCGCTCAAAGAAATGCCAGTTTTAATATTGTTTGATTTTCGTTTCCTACTTGATTGAACAGTTTATACAGAAATAGTAATTCAGTCTCCACTTCAATGTTTTTTGATTTAGGTTTGTGCAAAGTGTCCCTGTGTTTGATACACTGTGTCAATCTCCAATGATGTAAGAGAATGTTGAATTACTTCTGCATTATCCAGTGTCTGAACTTTTTATGACAAAGAACCTTTCATTTGCTCCCCCACCTCTCACTGTGAGATTCCCGAATTTCTGGGAATGTGGAACGTTGTTTCGGGGCATACATCGAAAGTGGGATTTATTCTTTCTCTGAACTTCGCTGTCTGTCAGTGTGAATTGCAACGTTTGTTTCAGAATCTCTGGTTTTGTGCATGTAAGTGAGATGCACTCTGCACAGAAGCCCTGCTCAACATTGAGTGCCCACCCCCATTTGCTGAACACCTCCAAACTGTGCACAAGCCTAAGCCCAACATTCCTGTAGCCCAGTTATGTTCACACAGCATGCTGCTTGCAAACCCGTTTGTCTGTCCTCGGTATTCTACCA
This sequence comes from Hemiscyllium ocellatum, assembly GCF_020745735.1. Classification (NCBI taxonomy): domain Eukaryota; kingdom Metazoa; phylum Chordata; class Chondrichthyes; order Orectolobiformes; family Hemiscylliidae; genus Hemiscyllium; species Hemiscyllium ocellatum. The sequence continues at coordinate 837,478 of NW_026867542.1, forward strand.
TACTCCAGCGAATGACAGCGAAAGCTGGAGAAGCAACACCTCATGTTCAAACTACGCATGTTCACAAATTTATGGAGTAATGTTGAGTTCAGCACCTTCAACTTATGAGCTCATCCCTTCATTTTCTTTCAGTTTTGCTTTTTAACTTCTCTATCACGCTCTCTCCCCTCACAACCGCACCAGTTGAATGATCTACTCTTGCCAGTTTGGGAGATAGAAACACAGTTGTTCTAAAATTCACACAGTCTGATCACTTAATCTGAAATGTCAACATTCTTTCTTAGCCGCAGCAGCCCAACCTTCGCCCCAGCAATGTTGCATAAATGCTGCTCTCGCCACACATCAACATCTCAACTCAAAACTTGAGTTTTCCCGCTCTCTATGGATACAGTCGTTGACCCACTCTGGTCTCTAATACTTTGTTGTTTTCAGTTTCCCATTCGACAGAACCAATTCTCAAAACCACGCCCCCGACCACTGTGTCCCGCCCAGCACCCCAAAACACGACCGAAAATCTGAGTCCCGCACAGCACACGTCAAATTCCACCCACAAACACTGTGCCACGCCCAGCAAACCCAAACCCCGCCCTAAGCACTGTGCACCGCCCAGCACAGTGCAATCTCCGTTGTCAAACACAATTCTCCAACAAGCACACCCTCAAAACCTACTCTCAAACACGGCACCACCCATCGAACAAGCCCCACCAACTACAATTTCCCATGCAGTGCACCCCGGTACTTCCTAAACACTGTGGACTGCGCAGCGCTCCCCAAACACCGCTCCCATACACTCTTCGCTGTCCAGATCACTTAAATCCCTTCCTTAACTATAATGCCATGCCTGATGCACCCCAAACCTGTCAGTAACACAACAACCGGGGCCGAAATTCAGAGCGCCCATTTTTCCAAACTCCACCCTCCATTATCCAATTTCTCCTCCTTCCTTCCCGAGGACCAGCTCGTCCGCTTTCTCTTTGTCTTTTGCGTTTTGAGGTGGGGTTTTGTTGGAAGGTTGCAGGTAGGGAACAAATGTGATTCACTCTCCTTTGTAGTGCTCGAGTGGAAGGGAAAGTTTGTAAGAGAGGCCTCGATGAAATTCTGAAAATTTGTTCCCATTAAACACTAGGCCTGTTGGAGTTGGACCATGTTTGACATCTACCAATTCTGGACCCTAAGGGCGAGGACCCAGACTTCAAATATTCAACACGTCAGCCCAAACAATTGGGTGGTGCTGTAGATACTGGTATGGCCTCCCGATGTATCATGCCGAGGATGGGCCGGAGGATCATTTGGAGATGCCCATTGCCCCCTCCTTGCTGGAGACAACCGAAGCTAACACACAGCCTCGGTGTCATCCAAGCCCTGGAGGCCTGTGATGGTGAGCTTTAGCTGCTGGTGGAGATGGTGCCAGTTCTCATTCAGTTACTGCTGCTCACCCACGACATTGTGTAGGATGCACCGTGCTGAGAGAGGTGACTGGCGGGCTCCCAATCCTCCACGTTGTTGCCAGGAGTGGGCGAGTTCCCAGAGGTGGACATTCAGGACCCTTTGCAGGTTAATCATGGAAACCGACCGTCGGTGGCTGGCGAGGCTGCAGTCAGCCATGGTGCAGTAATGACCCACAATCCCAGTTGAGCCACATTGAGGCATCAGTCAAATGCACAACCAATTAATGCAGCAAATATAAAACAGAAGCAGAACCGAGATTTCCTTGCACTGAACAGCAAGATTGGTCCTTCAGTCTGATTGGCTCACGCACACTCGGACCAGTATGCAGCCTAGTCCTGTTTGATCGACAGTGCCAGAGACTGAATGACATTCAAAAGGCACCATGAATTGTCTCGTATGTATACAGGAACCAGTCTAACAGGCATAAAGTACAAAAACTCTCCTCTCCATTTGACTAAAACATGCTCCCCAATACTAACTCTGGAATTAAACTCAGATTAACATCTCATCAAACATAAACATTGGTTTTCACATCTGGCTTGGCTCAGTGGTTAGCTCACAGCACGAGAGACCTGGGTTCATTTCCAAGCTCAGGCGACTGTCTGTGTGGAGTTTGCACGTTCTCCTCATGTCTGCGTGGGTTTCCTCCCACAGTTCAATGATGTGCAGGTCAGGTGAATTGGCCATGATAAGCAGTCCATAGTGTTCCGTGCCTTAGTCAGAGGGAATTGAATCTGGGTGGGTTAATCTTCGGAGTGTAACTGTGGACTTGTTGGGCTGAAGGGCCTGCTTCCACACGGTAGTGAATCAAGTCTTAGAAAAACCTGAGCATCCATTACCTTCAAAAGAGATGCTCCTCGATCGATTGATCTGGATGATTGTACACAGAGGGTTAGCAGGTTGCAAAGCCTCAATTGTACAAAGGAATAACGTGGATGCGCTGGGGTGGACAACCTCAATAAATTGGTTTAGTTACAAACAAAGAAATAGATTCATTTAGCCAAACATCAGAATCGTGGACACGCAAGAGGTAGTTTGCGCCCTCCATTGATTCGCATCACCGTTGGCCAATGGGAATCCATGGAGCACGGCAGTAAGATGGGCCGCCAGGCAATTAGCGCTTCCCTATTGTCTGAATGCGGAAGTTGGAGATTGAAGCTGCTGTTTGGTGCCTAAAGGAGGTGCAACTGCTCCTCATCTGTCACAGAATGAAGATGGAGCTTCAACAAGACTGAACCATCCTCCTGTCGGAAATCATCTGGGAACACTTTATTGTTTTTTCTGTTATTTTCTCATTTGGGGTGAAACTGCTGACTTGCAAGAATTGCACGTTTGGAAAGTGAATCCAGGGAAGGGAACGTTATCTAGAAATTGGGGTCCATGTCTCCAGCTCTGTAACAGACAGTGACATCGGTTACTGTTCTGAGGAAGGGTCACTCGACCCGAAACTTTAAACTTGATTTCTCTCCACTCATATTGCCAGACCGGCTGAGCTTATCGAGCAATGCCTACATGTGTCTATGCCATCCTTTACTCAGTCAGTTAGGTGCACTCGTATGTCTGGCTCGCAAAATGATCTCATTTCATAATGTTTCCAATTAAAAAGTGTGATTTCCAGGCAACAGCTGGCAATGTGATGAGACATTAAATTAATGTCAGGTTGAACTATGCCATTTTTTGTCATACTGTACAGATTTGGAAATACCATGCAAATATAACATCCACCCGGACAAAGTGAGGATAGCAAATGGTGGAGGTCAGTGTCAAGAGTGTGGTGCTGGAAAAGCACAGCTGGTCAGGCAGTATCCGAGGAATGGGAGAAACCACATGTTGGGCATAAGCCCTTCATCAAGATCAAGGTTTGTGTGCTCGGGGCTGAGAGATAAATGTGAGGGTGTTGGGGCTGGAGGAAGCTGGGTGAGAATGTGAGAGGTAGATGCATGTTGGGGAGAAGGTGAAAAGTTGGAGAGGAGGGTGGAGTAGATAGATGGGAAAAACGATGGACAGGTCAAGAGGGCATTGCCGAGTTGGAAGCTTGGGACTGAGATAACGTCGAGGAGGGGGAAACTGGTGAAATCCGCATTATGTCCGTGTGGTTGCAGGATGCCAAGGCGGAAGATGAGGCGTTCTTGCTCTCGGAGTCGGGTGGTTTGGGTTTGGCAGTGGAGGAGGCCCAAGATCTGTAGGTTCTTAGCGGAGTAGGAGGGGGAGTTGAAATGTCCAGCCACTGTGTGGTTTCAGGAGTCCATGCGGAATCAGTAGGCAGGCACTGAGGAAGATGGTGTGGCTGTGGTAGCGAGTCTGCTTCAGGACGTGGCTGAAAGATTTGTGGCTGAACATTTCAACTCCCCCTCCCACTCTTTTAAGGACTTGCATGAGGGCGGCAAGAGGGGGTGGCGTATGGGGAACCAGGGAGATTGTGAAGGAAGAGATATATCTAAGGCTGGTGTAGTTGAGAAAGGAAGCAAGTCAAACAGTCAGAGCAGGAAGGAATCAAACAGAGAGCAAGATAGGACTGATAAATTAAACTGCACTTACTTCAATGCAAGAGGCACAAAAGGGAAGGCAGATGAAATCAGCACATGATGAGGAACAGAGCACTAGGATAGCATATCCATTATAGAAACGTGGCTCGGGAGTGTATAAGACTGTCAGCGTAATGTTACAGGATGCAAATGCTGTAGGAAGGCTGGGAAGGGGGTCAAGACAGGTGCGGGGTGGCGGATCATGGCGGAGGGGGTGGTGTGTGAAGCGCAGCAATGTTTATAAGGGATAGTATTACTTGCTGTACTTAGGATACTCCTGGGAATACAGCCAGGGGCATTATTTAGGTGGAACTGGGAACTAAGAAAGGGATTATCACCTTATTGGGATTGCAATATCGACCCGCTAATAGTCAGCGGGAAATTCAGAAACAAATTTGTAAGGAAAACTCACTTTTCTGTCAGAATAGTAGGGTGGTCATGGTAGGGAATTTTAACTTTACAAACATAGACTGGCACTGCCGTAGTGTTAAGGGTTCTGATGGAGAGGGATTTGTTACCTGTGTACAAGAAAACTTTCTGATTCAGCATTGGCTGTTCGTACGAGAGAAGGAGCAAAACCTGACCTATTGTTGAGAAATTAGGCAGAACATGACTGAGGTGTCATTGGGGTAGCACTTTGAGGCCAGCGACAATAATTCCATTAGTTTTAAAATAGTTAATGAAAAGGTTAGACCGGATCTGAAAGTTGAAGGCCTAAATTGGAGAAAGGGCAATTTTGACGGTGTTAGTCAAGAACTTTCAAAAGCCAATTTGGAGGTGGGGTGGGTGTCGTAGATGTTCGCAGGTAAACGGACAGTTAGAAAATGGGAAGCTTTCGGAAATGAGATATCGAGAGTCCAGAGGTAGTATATTCTTATTAGGGTGAAAGGAAAAGGAGGTAGGTGCATGGAAATTTGGATGACTGGAGAAGTAGCTGTGGCAAATAGGATTAAGGAGAATCCAAAATGTTTTTATAAACATATTAAGGACAAAAGGGTAACTATGGAGAGAATAGGGCCCTTCATAGTTTAGAGACATAGTTCAGTCTTCGTTTGGAGCCGCATGAGATGGGGAGACATGAAACGCATATTTTGCATCAGCGTTCAATGTGGAGAAAGTCATGGAAGGTGTAGAATGAGGGGAAATAGATGGTACCATCTTGAGAAATGTCCATATTACAGAGGAGGAGGTCCTGGGTGTCTTGAAATGCATAAAGGTGGATAGGTCACCAGGAACTGAGTAGGCGTACCCGAGAAATCTGGAAAGGTAGGGAAGTGATTGCTGAGCCCCTTGCTGAGATATTTGTATAATCGATCGTCACAGGTGAGGTGCCGGAAGACCAGAGGTTGGCTAACGTGGTGCCACCGTTTAAGCAAGGTGGTGGGGAAAAGCCAGGGAACCTTAGACCAGTGAGTTTGGCATCAATAGTTGACACAGGATTTACATGTGTTGGAAAAGGAAGGACTGGTTATGGATAGTCAGCATGGTTTTTTTTTGCGTGGGAAATCATGTCTTATAAACATAATTGAGGTTTTTTGAAGAAGTAACAAAGAAGATTGATGTCGCAGTGCATTGGACGTGATCTGTATGGACTTCAGTAAAGCGTTCGACAAGGTTCCCCATGGGAGATTGGTTAGCAAGGTTAGACCTCATTGCATACATGGAGAACTAGCCATTTGGATACAGAACTGGTTCGAAGACGGTGGTGGTGGAGAGTTGCTTTTCAGACTGGACATCCCGTGACCAGTGGAGTGATACAAGTTTCAGTACAGGGACAACTACTTTTCATTATTATATAAATGATTTGGATGTGAACATGGGAGTTGTAATTAGTAAGTTTGCAGCTGACATCAAAATTAGAGGTATAGTGGACAGCGAAAAAGATTACCTGAGAGTACAACAGGATCTTGATGAGCCGGGCCAATGGGTTGAGGAGTGACAAATTGAGTTTAATGCAGATAAATGCGAGGTGCTGCATTTTGGGAAAGCATATCAGAGCAAGAGTTGTACACTTAATGGTAAGGTCATGGGGAGTGTTGCTGCACAAAGAGGCCTTGGAGTGCAGGCTCATATCTCCTAATAAGTAGAGCCGCAGGGAGACAGGATAGTGAAAAGGGCTTTCCTTTTTTGGTCAAAGCATTGAGTATTGGAGTTGGGAGGTCATGTTGTGGTCGTACAGGATATTGGTAAGGCAAGGATCGGAATATTGCATGCAATTTTTGTCATCTTCCAATCGGAAAGATGTTGTGAAAATTGAAAGGTTCCAGAAAAGATTAGAAAGGATGTGCCAAGGTTGGAGGCTTTGAGCAACAGAGAAAGGATGAACAGGTTGCGGGTTTTTTTCCTGGAAATTCAGAGGCTGAGTGGTGAACTTGTAATGGTTAATAAAATGACAAGGGGCATGTGGAGTTTATACAAGGGGTGTGGAGAGGGAGTCCAGAACTAGAGGACATAGCTTAAGGCTGAGAGGGGAAAGATAGAAATGTGACCAAAGGGACAACTCTTTCCACACAGATGATGGTGTGCATATGGAATGAACTGCCAGAGGAAGTGGTGGACCCTGGTACAGTTGCAGCGTTTAAAAGGCATCTGGATGTGGACATGAATAGGAAAGGTTTACAGGGACATGGGCCGGGAGCAGGCAAATGGGACTCGATTCGGTTAGAATATCAGGTCAGCATGGATGAGATGGACCGAAAGGTTTGTTTTCATGCTGTACATCTGAACGACTCTAAATAAAGGATTCGACCTTGCAGTAAAAAAGGGGTCGTTCAGCCCATGCCATAAGCACGAGAAGCAAATAGAAATGTACTATTTCTGATGAATGTGCATCACCTTGCAAATATTTTTTGTTGAAGATTTATCTTGCACTGAGGTTATGATGAATTTTTAATCAACTTTTGCAGGAGAATAGAAAGGAAGGATTTGAAGAAAGAAATCGAAAATTGACATCATGTCAAGATCTGAAATCACTCGATTTGTCAGGAACACAACGTAGTGAATCATTCACCGTGGACGGAGAACGTTTTCTCTGTTCTGTCTGCTTTAAAGAATTTCAAACAAAACATTATAGGGGCGGCACGGTGGCACAGTGGTTAGCACTGCTGCTTCACAGCGCCTGTAGACCTGGGTTCAATTCCCGACTCAGGCGACTGACTGTGTGGAGTTTGCACATTCTCCCCGTGTCTGCGTGGGTTTCCTCCGGGTGCTCCGGTTTCCTCCCACAGTCCAAAGATGTGCGGGTCAGGTGAATTGGCCAAGCTAAATTGCCCGTAGTGTTAGGTAAGGGGTAAATGTAGGGGTATGGGTGGGTTGCGCTTCGGCGGGTCGGTGTGGACTTGTTGGGCCGAAGGGCCTGTTTCCACACTGTAAGTCTAATCTAATCTAATCTAATTATGATATATACACGCTGTGTGAGAGTGTTTCAGTGCACCGACAGTGAGAAAAGCTGAAATCAGCCTGAGAAGAAAATTGCACAATTCGCAACTGAGAGAGACCATTCACATGTTCTATATTTGGACGAGGCTTCCACAGAGTGTAAAACACGGGGAGGGAATGCGAACAGTTTCTGCATGGATAAACCATGGAAATGTAGGCACTATGGGAAGCGATTCTATTCCTCATCTGCTCTTGAGATTATGTGTTCAAGTATTACCTTGGGCACGCCACTTGTGGTGGAAGTGACTTAATGGTCCGCCTCCACTCCTCCAGATAGACGCTCAACCATTACCAGCTTTTACCTCAGTCTTCCCACTCGGGGTAATTCGGTATAATCTACCTGAATCCTCTGAAATGGTTTTAGCCCAGGGTCTGTCCATCCTGTGACTTGTTTCTTTAATAAGTTCTTGTTTTTTTTTACGTTATGCATCCCTCACATATCTGTTTGGCTATTGTATATATCCCTTTGCATCCTTGTTTTCTTAAGACAAAATCACACATTGATTGCACTCCCCAGTGACTCCCGTGATGTAAGACAGACACAGTTTCTCGCATTGTCATTTCATTCAACATTTCCCTCCCATCGGGTAACGTCCAGCGCCCATTGGCTGTCTTAGCAACTTCTAAATCTCTTCGGTCCTTTTCCTCCTTTGCAGTAAACAACAGGGAAACATGAAGATCTGGAATTGCAGGGATTAGGAAGTATATAACGGCTCCCTGTGAATTCAAGGCTGCTTCTTTAGCTACGTCATCGGTCAGTTTATTTCTCCTTACTTCCAGTTCATTCCCCTTCCCATGTCTGTTTATATGAATGACTGCTATTTCTCTCGGGTGTAACAGAGATTCCAGCACTTGGTTGATCAATTCCCTATGCGCTAGTTCTTTTCCCCTGCTGTCTCTTAGTCCTATTTCTTGCCAAATTTTTCCAAAGCTGTGTACTACTCCAAATGCATATTTGGAGTCTGTGTACACCGTTCCTTCCTTGTCTTCAAAGGTTCTGAGAACTCTTCCAAGAGCATAGAGTTCAAAAATTTGGGCTGACGAGCGGACAGGTAGTCTTTCAGCTCGAAAACACTTTCCTCTATCTCGTCTCCCAAAGCATATCCAATGTGCCTTTTCCCCTCAATCACCCGGGAGGACCCATCGATAAACAACTGATCTGCAATGGTACGTCCCTTAAGTCCATCCCCACTTTAGTCTTATATTAAATCATATCAAGGCACTCGTGTTTTGGATTGCCAAGGGTCACCCCCTCTCCCTGCAACAGAAATGCAGCTGGATTCACGCATCTGTCTGTGACTAACACAAGGTCATTCTGCTCTATTAAGATTATCTCACATTTGTAGATTCTAGAGTCTGTGAGCCATCGTCCTGCTTTCTGAGTTAGTATGGTCCGTACGTGATATGGGGTGAAGATTATTAAGGTTCCCCCAAAAGTAAGTTTCCGATTCTCCTATGCCAATCAGGTTGTTGCTGCCACTGTCTGCACACACTCTGGCCTCCCGCTTGAGACTGGGTCTAATAATTTAGACAAGTAGGCAACCGGTTGCTTCTCCCTCACACATCCCCGCCCCCCCCCCACACTGCCACCCATCGCTGGGTTAGGACCCCTAGAGCCACTCTCCTCTCTACCATGACAAACAAATGGAAGTGCTTGTCTCGGGAAGGTAATGCAAGAACAGTGGCATGGATTAGGTTCCTCTTTCGTTCTTCAACTAATTCCCTCTCTTCATCTGTCCAATTCAATAATTTAGGTTCTTCCTCTAATACTTTCAAACATAATTCCTTTGTTTTCTGTGCATGTGAGTCTAACCGTAATCTACCATACCATGCTAATCCCAGGAATTTTCGTAATGCATTTTTGGTTTCAAGCAACGACATTCCCACAATTCCCTTAATTCCTCCTGGGCTTATTTTTCCTTTTCCTTCACTGAAAAGGTGTCCCAAATATCTGACTTCCTTCTCTACGTTCTGCAATTTATTCTTGGAGACCCTCAATCCTTGTTGCCCCAGAAAGTTCATTAACTCGTTTGTGGCTTCTATTGTTTTGTCCCTTTTCTCGCCTGTTACCAGAAGGCCATCTACATATTGTAACAGAGTAGTTCCTTTGGGGCTATTGAACTTCTCCAAGACTTGTTCCAACACCTGACCAAAGAGAATCGTGCAGTCAGTAAGTCCCTGCGGGAGTACCGTCCATCTGTACTGCTGTTTTCACCCTGTTTTTGGACCATCCCTCTCGAAGGCAGATTCCTACTCCGCTCCGCCAGTGGACATACCCAGAAGGCATCCTTCAGATCCACTACACTGATCTATTTAAGACCATGGGGAATCTTACTCAGTAATGTAGACGGATGAGGGACCACAGGGTGCGGTGTTTGTACTATTTGGTGCAATGGCCTTAGGTCTTGTACAAAGCAATAACTAACGTCCGATTTCTTTACTGGCAGGATAGGGGTATTGTAAGGGGACATGCAGGGCTCTAGTAATCCATCCTTAATCAGTTCCTCAATTATTGGCTGCAATCCCTCGCGTCACTATATTGAAATCGGATATTGTCTTTTGCAAACCACATCTCCCTCTCTCTTTGAACTGATCTCCAAAGGAGGTATTTGTAATCCCCCGTGATTCCCTTCCCATGCCCACACTCTGGGTTCTATTTCCTTCTCCACTTCCTCGTTCAGGACGACCATTTTTATCACTAATCTATGGTCCCATACTCCAATCTCCAGTCCCAGGAGTATGATTAAATCCCTCCACAGTGAGTTACTTCCCATATCAAGAATATATAACAGTTCTCTTTCGACGATATATTTACCACTTTCGATTATTATAGATACAAAAACTGGAACTGTAAATCCTTCCACTTTTACTCCAGAAAGAGTGAACAGTCGTTTCGAGATTTGCACTCCCTTGGGTTTAAAATTTAGCAGGACCTTGCTGCCCCCGTATCGACTAGGAAAATTACGTGCTCTTCGTAATGTACCACCTTTAAATTTATCAAGAGTTTCGGGTGGGTCCCCGGGGGAAGGAACCAGTGACAACCCTATTCTTCATCAGGGTTCATAAACGGTACTACCTTTGCTTCCCTTTTCAGATCTGGACACTCCCTCTTAAAGTGACCTGTCTTTTTCCACAGGAATAACATCCCGCCTGTGGGGATTTCGACTTCGAACCTTGTTCCTATCCACCAGACCCTTAACGTCTCCTCCCCCATTTCTTCTCCTCCCTTTATTTTCAATATGCTGCCCACCGCCATTCCGATTTCCTTCTGCTTTTAGTTTTATCCTTCTCTTTATTACCTCATCAACCGTGGCTGTCATTATTTTTGCCTTAGGTTTCTGCTTCTCATGTTACGTTACCGGATCAATTGCTGAACCGATTTAAGCAATTGAACAGCTTCTGGACCACGTCATGGCCATTCCTCATCACCCAATATTTTGCTCAGATCTTGATTTTTTTAAAAGAAATATTGCAATATTTCTTACTCCCTGTAACCTCAAATACCGATTCATCAATGTATGCTTATCTAACTTTAAAGCCTGTTCCTAACTATAATTTTGGAATCTTACTTGTAAATATATATTTATATATTACAATTCATTTATTCAGTATTTAACATTTACAATGTAAAACGCATACAGTTCTCAACTTCGAAATCCACTATAATTACTCGGTTGTAGTGCCTTAATTTAAATCCAAAATTACTTTTCTTAAGTAGTCCTGACCAGCCATTGTTCAATTACAATGATATAGGTCGTGAAATACCTGGAGCTGCCTTAAAAGTATTTGTCTACTCAAGTTTAAAACAAATTCTAATGCATGAATAATGGCAGAATCCAAGGCCGCAGCAATTAACCATAGGATTTTTAAAATTTTCTTACAATCTAATGTTGAACTGAAATTTCAACAATCCTTCATAAATCGCTTTTATGTCAGGATAAAAGAGATTAGTTACAACCTGATTGTAAGGCAGTCGTGGTCTGTAAAAAGAACAGGTGTGAACGTTTTGTTTTATAATCATTGTAAAATCCTTAACCTTGAAAGGAATCATGTTAAATTTCCACAATAGAAATCAGATTCAATACAGTCCCGGATCTCAAGCTCCAGAGAATAAAGCACAAACATTCAATCTCCAATACACAAATGTGTATTCAAACCGAATCACAAAGGGTTAAACTTTCTATTAGCTGTACAGCTCATTTCTCTCTCTCTCTCTCTCTCTCTCTCTCTCTCTCTCTCTCTGTCTCTTTCTCTCTGTCACACACACTCTCTTCACACACACTCTCACTCTCACACACACACACACACACACACACACGCCATATCTCACAGACACTTACTGAACTTCCCGCAACCTCCTCTCGAGGCTTTTCCCTCCACCCCTCTAATTTTTTGATTCTTTTTCCGCCTGAATGTAAGGCTGATTTCCATTGACGTATAAATTCAACTATTTACGAGAATAGTCTTTTTCCGACCCGTACTTTGGCCCGAAGACGGCGGGATGAAGAATGGATTCCTTAGTCCATACAAAGCAACAATATTTAATCATCTTTTTCCTGTCTTTTCTCCTTGCACATGTATTATTTTTCCATTTCCACAACATCCTGCCCAACGGACATTTCAGAGGTATGTTTTCAGGGACCCTGCCTCCATTTCTATTTCCTTTTTTTCTTCCCAGGAGGTTTTATCCTTACACTTGGCATCACCCATATTGCGTTCTTTCGTTAGTCCCTAAGTAACTACTAGAACTCTACCCCAGCCACCAAGACAGTACTTAAAAGTTAATTTCCCTTCCTTGGTCCATGCACGGAGTTGCTTCGCTCTATGTCTCCCTGTGCTACTTGTAACCATTCGCCTGCTTCAGATAGGCTCTTATCGGACCTCGATCAGTCAACCAGAAGGAAGAACCCATCACCAAGGAACATAGGTTATTCTAAAAGGAACAGGATGCATATTACCAGCCGTTGATGGTGTCTACCCCGCTGGTTATGATGGACACCCCGGACGAGCTCCAAAATTGTGAGAATCAGAGCTCACAAAAGAATAAATATCAGCTCGAGTCAAATTCTTAAACAGCGAATTTTATTAAGACGTTCTTGCAATATGGGTGTCTCGCAAATATGCACCCCAATCCAAATATTACTTCACAATTTATACAGGTTAATTGAATCTATCTCGGTACTCCCCCGTTTACCTCATTGGCTTCAAACCTATTGTGTTACTTATTGTGTTCTGCCCCAGGCTACCAGCGCTCTGCCCTTGTTTACTTCTCCCTTACTCCAAGGCGGATGACCTTCACTTTTATTTATCCTGTAACGAACTTGGCTCGTTTCAGTGCCTATACGAGGACAACGTGCCGAGCCTGGCATAACTCAATGTTCTTTGCATCGCATGTGTTTGTCTGCAACATCTTCCATTGTTTACAGGTACATCTTATTCTTGTATACGCATTTCAGTTGATGAAAAGCAATTATGTATTTCCTTCACATTATTTCCATTCTTGGCTGGAACAATTATGCACAGGTGTTAGTTCATTTATCTTGTATTAGCAATCATGGTTGCAGAAGTAACACTGCTTTACCTATATCCCACAGCATGTCTAACCACAGGGAGGCTCCCACCCTTTCATTCATTATTGAACTTTTGCACCTTCAGTTCCAACACAATCCTCGCTCGTCATTGGCCAATCCGCATTCCTTTTCCTCATTTGACAGTTCTGCATTTGCCCCTACATTCCACCATCCCTCATTGGCCGTCATGCTGGCCACTCAGGTTTTCGAAAAGCGGGAACCTCATTTTTCAGATAGCCTTGCCTTTCCATTCGCCCATTCCAGTCAGTCAGATTGGTCTTTGCCAATTCAGGCAACTTCTGGAAAATCCATCCCCAACAAGGGAGTGAGCAACAGGAGCTGGGACTGCCCTCACCTCTACCCCATCATCCACAAGGGAGTGAGTAACAGGATCTGGGTCTGCCTTCCCCCCTCCCTCATTATCCACAAGGAAGTGAGCAACAGTTGCTGGGTCTGCCCTCTGCCCTTCCCATCATCCATAAGGGAGTGAGCAACAGGAACTGGGTCTGCCCTCTCCCGTCGCCCATTATCCATAAATGAGTGAGCAACAGGAGATGGGTCTGCCCTAACCCCTCCCCCATCATCCACAAATGAGTGAGCAACAGGAGCTGGGACAGCCCTCTCCCCTCCCCCAGTCATCCACATGGGAGTGAGCAACAGGTTCTGCGGCTGCCCTCTTCCACCCATCATCCACTAGGGAGTGAGCAGCAGGAGCTTGGTCAGCCCTCACCCCTCCCCCATTATCCATAAGGGAGTGTGCAACAGGTTCTGGGGTTGCCCTCTCCCACACATCATCTAGAAGGGAGTGAAGAATATCTGTGTGTGTTTCAAGTCTGGGGAATGTGTGTGAGTGTGTGTCAGCGGAAAGAGGAAAGGAGGGAAGGACAAGTCAGTGGCAGTGCACACTCAATTTCGTGCTGCTTTCTCTCTCAACAGTTAAGCGCATCCCAAACTCCTCCCGCTCATCATTCATTCATCGGGACCCTTTGCAAGAATGCCAACATAAGGAGTACACCAACATTGATTCTGCAGGAGAAGCAGGTTCCAATGGTCGCAAGGCAAACACAGAAATGCAGAGTCTGCGGCACTTCAAGGAGCTGACTGACACACCATTACTTTTCAGGGATAAAGTTAAAAATCCCACTGCACCAGGTTATAGTCCATCATTATTGTTTGAACGAATTAGCTTTCAGAGTGCTGCCACTTCATTTAACTAGTGCAGCGGAGTCCTAAGACGCTGAATTTATAGTAAACTGTCACAGTGATATGCAATTGAGATGTTGTATTAAACGAACCTGGATTGCTATTAAGTCTTTCACCTTTTTGAAGTATTGCAGGTTTCGCTTCATTAATATGCAAATACCAGAACTTCTTTTAACTCACATCCTCGAGATAACTTCAGTTTTTGTAAAACAAAATGACATCTCAGCTCAGACAATGTATTAACGGTGTGAGGTTAGCGTCTGTCTGTATCCCAAACTTTAGTCAGACTGGTTCAATTTCCAGAGTAGGGAGTTATAAAATGTAATGGGAATTGACTACCTGCAGGCTGTGTGCTTTCTGAGCAAAAATAGAATGTATCTTCAAATGCAAATTCACCACATAGACAGAGATATGTGCATGCGCATATGTGGAAAAGTGTGTGTGAGTGTACGTGAGAGAGAGTTGGTTTGTCTGTGTGCATGCTCGGTAGAATGTGCACACGAGTGTGATGGACTATCAACCTGTTCGACTATAACCTGCTGTTGTTGAATTTACATTTTTTCCCACCCCAGTACAACACGGGCTCCTTCACATCATTTTCAGTGACAATTAGAGATGGGCATCCATGTCTGTCCTCGCCTGTCACACTCCCATTCAAACATTTTCCAAAATCTTCAGACATGCTCCCTGTGTCAAACAAAAACAAATGCATCACACTGTGCCCGTTGTCATTTGAATGTGTGCTTTATCTGGTCATCACTTCCAAAGCCTGTCTGCCTTCTGCTGTCTCGCTGTGTGTGGAGATTCTCACTGATTAACCCTGCTCACCTTTTGTCCCCAGGGAACAAGAATCCTGCAATCTTTGTCGGGGCAGTCAATGTTTAAAGATACTTTCAATATTCATAAGTAATGCTAGGGTGTCACCGTGGCTAGCACTACTGCCACACAGCGCCATGGACCTGGATTCGATTGTACTCTTGGGCTAATGGGTGGAGTTTGCACATTTTCCCATGACTGCGTGGGTTCATTCCTGGTGCTCCGGGTTTCTCCCACAATCCAAAGACGTGAAGTTCGATGAATTGGCCATGGCAAATTGCCCTCTGTTCAGGGATGTATAGGCTAGGTATATCAGTGGTAAATATAGGGTAAGGGAATGGGTCTGGGTGGGTTACTCTTCAGTGGGTCGGGGTGGACCTTTTGGACCGAAGGGCCTGCAGGGATTCTATTCTAACTAAAAGATGCACAGCACCACAGGTCACCCTGTTTAATAAAAATGAACTTTATGATGTAACTGAAAAGTTTAACGCAGAAACATCCAAACGTAAAAAAAGTTTGCTTCAACAATCTCTGCAATGCTTTGAATTTGTTTTAATTTTACAGCCCAGGATGTTTATCTCATGAAGTCTTGAAGTTTGATTCACTTTCTAAAGAAATCAACACAAACGTCTTCCTTTGCCCACTGGAACTTACGCCCATTTCTTCCCAACTTCTCATTCTGATACCGGAGATTTCCATAGCTCTCTCTCTCCACAACTGTTCCACTGTCTGTGTTGTCAGAGCTTTTTGGATAAAAGCAGTTTGTCTGTCAAAAGACCTGCAACTCTTTCATGGTTGGTTACAATCTTCATTGGTGACATTGCTCCAATGCATTTTTCTATTTAAGAGGCTGCTTTGATTTGTTTTCCCTGATCCCCATTCAGAAAAATCACGATTTAACTCTCAGTCAACAGCTTCCTCAATTTGTCTTTTCAGTTTCCTTTCCAACATTTAGATTCCTCCCCATCATGCTGAGGTTTAGTTTGCTCTTTTCTGAACTGATAATTGATTTTTTATTCAGTATTAATTTAGTCGTGGCGGGCAATTTAATCTTTGATGTTATGAATGCACAGTTGCTAATGTCTTTATCTAGTCTATCTTTCACTTTGAGACTTTGTCGATAGTTTGTCCAGCTTCTGCACTGTGAAATACTACAATTTCTCGAATTTCAAATAAGTTCAATGCTGAGCCGGAGTCTAAATGTAGAGTACGTTTCACTCACGGGCATAACTTCAGAACTGTGATTCTCCATCCAAGGCTGCAAAAAAGTAAAGTGCCCGCAAAATCATTTCACTCTGTTAAATTCACATGATTGATAAGTAACTTACAAACAAAACCAACCATAAGGGACTCTACTCTCAAAACGAAATGTTAATTCACTCTGAACAACGGACAATAAGACATAGGTGCAGTAGTAGACCATTCAGCCGTAAAGTCTGAGCTGAAAATGTGTTGCTGGTTAAAGCGCAGCAGGTCAGGCAGCATCCAACGAACAGGAAATTCGAAATTCGGTGTGAGATGCCCTGAGGATGTTAATGTCCCAATGTTCAGACTGATCCTAATCTAAAAAAGTATTATACAGAATCTAACATGGATTTAAGATTTTTCAAGCAATATGAAATGTAATTTTGCATGGACAAATTCACCCCACAAACATATGAGTGCGTGTGCGTGCATGCATGCGGACTTGGCCGAGGAAATGTTGATTGTCTGTGAGACATAGCGTGTCTGTGTATGTGTGTGAGTGAGTGGAAATGGGTATAAGTCTGTGAGAGGGTGCTTGTGTGAGTGTGGGAGTGCGTGTGAGCTTACGAGTGACATCTTGCAAATGAGAAAAGATTTAAGTGAATGTATCGTTCTGTAGAATTGTGTGTAAATGGGTCTGTAAATGTGTGTTTGTGTGTGTGTGTGTGTGTGTGTGTGTGTGTGTGTGTGTGTGTGTGTGTGGTGTAATGATGTTACCTGTAGTGTGACATGAACTCAAGCACCTGTTTGAGGCCAGCCCCATGTGTACAGAACTTGGCTATCAGCTCTGCTCGGCCACGTTGCGTTGCTGCCTGTCCTGAAATCTGCCTTGGAGGATGGTCAGCCGAAAGTCTGATGTCGAATGAAGCGTTCTCCGACTGGGAGGGAACACTCATATCTGTTGATTGTTGTGCGGTGCCCATTCACCTTTGCCGTAGCCAATGCTTGGTCTCACCAATATACCATGCCTCAGGGCATCCTTGCCTGCAGTGTACGAGATAGACTATGTTGGCCGAGTCAAATGACTAATTGCCACGTACTCAGGGGGATGGCCTCAACCGGGACCTTAGGGTCATATGACCCTACAGGTCACGCACACACACACACACACACAAACACACCTATGTGGGGTGAATTTGTACTTGCAGAATTACATTTTATTTTACTCATAAACGGCTTAAGTCCATGTCAGATTGATATTTTTTGATTAGTGTCAGTCTGAACACTGGGGCACAGACAGCCTCACACAGGGCACCTCACACCTCCAATGCATTATCTGGGCCAACGTGGCATTGAGGGTTAAAACTCCCGAGAGAATGTAACGTTTAGAACGTTCTGTAATTTGCATATGAAAGAACCGAAACCATCATGTCATTCTGAAAATAAGAGACTTAACAAGCAATTTAGATCATTTCCAATATAAAATATCAGTTATATCACGCTGTAAACATTTACTCTTAATTCTGTGTCTTACAATCAAATACTCAACAAACACCTGATGAAGTAGCAGTGCGCAGAAAGCTAGAGTTTCCTATTAAACCTGTTGGTCTATAACCTGGTGTTGTGTGATTCTTAACATTGCGCACAACAGTCCAATACTGGCACCTCCAAATTAAATCTTCGGAAGACTTTATTTTTCTTTCTGACCAAGGTCTTAAAATTTCTGGTCATCCGACGTTCACGTATCTTGCGATACACATCCCTCATTCTCCCAAGAATGTGCCACTACTGAACTCTTATCAACAGCTGTTTGAAATACTCCCACATCTCCGATGTCGATTTACCCTCAAACAGCCGCCTCCGATCAATACTGTCCAGGTCCTGCCTTGTTGTAGTGCCCCTTCCTCTAAATTAAGGCCGTCACCTGAGGGCTGCTAATCCACAAGCATCTTACGGTATTTTGGTCACTACTCCCGAAATGCCCCATCTCCCGCCCACCACCCCCCACCACACCGCTCCAAGATGTGGCACGTTGGGTGAGTATTGGAACAGTGATTCAATGGTTTGCACTACTGTCTCATGGCGTCAGGGACCCAGGCTCGATTCCTGACCTGGCCGGGCTCACTTTCCAAAATCAGATTCCATATAATCCCTTCCCTGGTCAGACTATTTACATATCATGTCAAGAATACCTCTTGAATGATCCTTACAAATTCTGCACCGAACACTTAATAAGTCCCAGTCAATATGCAGGAAATGAAAATTACACAAACCAGCAACCCTGCTAATGTTACGTCTTTCCAAGATCTGTCTACATGTTCTGTCTCCTGTTTCCTGTTGTGTGGCCTGTAATATATGATTGTGGTTTTACCTTTCCTATTCCTGAGTTTTAAGCAATTAATCTCTGTCCTTGATCATTTATATTATTCCTCGAATTGTTGTTTCGTCAGGACCTAAATCCTCCTCCCATCTAGCGAAGCACAGCAAAGACACGGGTTTCTCCATCCACAGGCTAGAACTGCTTTTCTCAATTTCACCCAGTGTGGGATGCTCGAGTCCCATGTAGGGTAATGTGGACATCACCCTCCATCTTGGACTTAGTTCTGAAATTTACAATTACACCTAATGTGGCACGGTGGATCAGTGATGGGGTGGGACGGTGGTTCAGCAGTTAACACTGCTCTCTCATGGCGCCAGGGACACATGTTCGATTCCGTGCTCAGGTGACTGTCTGTGTGGCGTTTGCATGTTCTCACTGTGTCTGTGTGTGTTTCCTCCCCAGTCCAAAGATGTGCATATTAGATGAACTGGCCATGCTAAATTGCCCACAGTGTTCAGGGATGAGCGGGTTAGGTGCAATAGTCAGGGTAAATAAGGAGTAAGAGGTTAGAGGATTGGTCTGGATTGGATACTCTTCAGACGATCATTGTGGATTTGTATGATCGAAGGGCCTGTTTCCACACTATAGGGATTCTATGATTTAATGAGGGAGTTTTGGACCCCCATGCTGAGAAATGTAAACCTCAGTCTCCATTACCAGCATAGCAATGAATTTAATAATTCCACCCAATGTGGGACTTCTGGAGACACAGACTGGGTACTTTAGGTGCAGGCTCAGTCTTAGGCCACTGCTTCCTCACCTTTCACCAGATCTGGGACTGAGAGGCCCTATATGCACGATGTGCATAGCGTGAAATTTCCAGTTCCATTTTGGCTTAATACTTCCGAGATTACCAATCTCATTCTGAACCGGAGAGAGTAAAATCCAGTAATCCTCGGAAGTAAATGTACTGGTTCTCGGTTTTGAAGTCGACCACGTGACCCAGATCAATATGCCTCATCTGCCAGTTTTCTTGATTTTTTTCCTTATCGAACTGACCAAAACTCACAAAGTAGGCAAACGTAAACTTAGGCTTCATCGTGTGCCTAGTGATAGTTGATCTGATGGGATAATGTAGATCCAAGGTACCTCACCCTCCCAGCTAGATACAGGTGCACACAGAGCAGGAGAGTCCCAGCCTCCATTCTTGGGCACATTCCTGCGCTGATCTCACGCTCGATGATGTGGGGAAGCTTAGGCCTAGGATCCAGATCCTGAACCAAATATTTCCTGTTGATCGAAGGCTACCTGAAACCCACAGATCAGAGAGATGCAGCCCAGGTTGAATTTTCGCCGAGGACTGGATTAGCCAATTTCACTCCCGGTATCAGATCAGTGATCATCTCCACCACCCATACACCCAGAGCTAAAGCTCTATATTGGACCTCGTCAGCCAATGTGATTCATGGTGGTGAATTAAATGAACCATATTCCACTCCAACCCTGGCCATGATGAAGGTCTAGGTTGCATTTCAGACCTAATGCTGAGTTAGTCAATTTGCCAATACCTCCACAATGCCAGAACATATCGGCTCAGGATACCTCAAGTGCCTAGAGGTGGGATAGCCTATTTCACACCCAGTCATGGATTAAATGTGGGTAAATATAAGACCAGGCGGTATAATTGGCCTAGTGCTAACTGAGCCAATCCAAGTGCAGGACTGATTGAGTAGCTCTGTGCAGGGAAATTAATGCTCAGGCTTCATTTTGAACTTATTTCACCAAGCAACCTGTCTATGACTGAGGCATCGACGCGGCCTAATTGGCATGGTGAGACACTACTGTGCCACTGGTGAGTGCAGCCTCCTCACCCCTGAGACCCATTATCTTTCCCTCCCACCGAGTGGATCAGCAGAAGTCGCCAACGGCCCTGCAGGGTCCCCAGATGCCCACCTCCAGCTACCTGCACGCTCAGCTCTAGCAACCACTTGGATTTTTGGGAGTCTGATCACCACCTGTGTCAGCATCATGCCCCCCGCCATCTCCTGGCTGCCCTCCTGCATCGTATCCTGGGTGAGTGGGGGAGCCTAACAAGGCTCGATAACACCTCCACCAGCAGCTGCAGTAAACTATCACAGGCCTCCTGGGCCAAGATGCCACCCTGGGCTGCATCGTGACCTCGCTAAACTTGGCCTCCATCAAGCTGCTAAGCGCCAGGCAGCCCCAGGAACATTCCATCCCATCCTCGGGCGTGGAACACTGGGAGGCCATGTTAATGGCTACTACATCATCACACATTGGATGGGCTGAGGTGTCAAGGATCTGGAGAGACTGAAGCCTGAAGCCTAGTTCCTAGTCATCAACTACAATGATCTCAAGGGTTAAAGGTGGCCAAAAGGATTTGCATTCGTGAAAAGCCTAGGACCTCGCACTGAGGATCAGTAGGCAGAATTGGCAAGTGAGTTTTAAAGTAGTGATTTGAGATGTCACAGGGAATCCCTTGTGGACTCAGTCCTGGGAAGCCTGTCTCTAGGATCGTCGAAGAGATCATACTCTTTAGAAATCTGGAATAAATCCCTCTGACAGACAGTTTAGTTTCATTTTAGTCATCCCCATTATTTAGCAATAGCATCGCTGTTACAACATAACACTAACACCTATAAGTTCACCCAATTAGTTTCGAATAACCGAGGCGAGTAGGGTACCAGCTCTTCAAGTGCCCCAGCAGGCTACACTGATGTACTGATACAAAGTGGCTTCCTTTATACAGAAGGTTACAAAATCACTGAATGTTCTTAGACAGATAACAGAGAAAGACAATAATTCATAAGGAAGGAACGTTAATTGACCGGTCTGTGTGTGCTTGATTAATCACTCTTACAGGAACTAAGCGATTCAACAGGTGACACAAGCATACCCAGCCGAGTTAGGCGCCAGCTAGCGCGATAAGCTCCTGTCGTAAAGAGGTACCAATCTGAGCTAATTGGAGAGTTCATAAGGTAACCTTGCACAGCTCCCATGTCAGGTCCAATTGTTTTACAGAATTGCTTCTTAGCAAGGTGGGCAAACTTTAGATCACGAAGTCGTTTCCTTACTGATTTGTGACATAATCTCTTCAATGTTAAGCATGGAATTTTTTTAAAGCTAAGAACAGACTCTTGCTTTTCGATGACTGAATCGCTGAAGAGAGAGCTCAGAAGAGCCAGGAAGAGACATGAGAAGTTGTTGGCAGATAGGATCAGGGTAAACACAAAGACTTTCTATAGGTACTTAAGGAATAAAAGAATGACGAGAGTAAGATTAGGCCCAATCAATGAGAGTAGTGGGAAGTTGTCTGTGGAGTCAGAGGAGATAGGGGAAACACTTAATGAATATTTTTCGACAGTATTCCCTCGAAAAAACGATAATGTTATCGAGGAGAATACTGAGATGCAGGCTACTGTACTAGGTCGGATTGAGATTCACAAGGAAGAGGTATTAGAAATCCTGCGGAGTTGAAAATAGAGAAGTCCCGTGGGCCGGGTGAAATTTATCGAAGGGTCTTCTGGGAAGCCAGAGAAGAGCCTTTGTCGAGCCTTTGGCATTTATCTTTAAATCGTCATTGTCTACAGGAATAGTGCCAGAAGACTGGAGGATAGCAAATGTGGTTTCCCTGTTCAAGAAAGAGATTAGAGACAACCCGGGTAATTATAGACAAGTGAGCCTTACTTCAGTTGTTGGTAAAGTGTTGTAAAAGGTTACAAGAGATAGGATTTAAAATCATCCAGAAAAAGAATAATTTCATTAGGGGTAGGTCGTGCCTGACAACCCTTATTGAGTTCTTTGAGAAGGTGACCCAACAGATACATGAGTTTAAACGGATGATGTGGTGTATATGGATTTCCTAAAGGCGTTCGATAAAATTCCCCACAGTAGGCCATTGTACAAAATGCGGAGAAATGGGCTTGTTGGAGATATAGCAGTTTAGATTAGTAATTGGCTTGATGACAGAAGACAGAGGGTGGTGGTTGATGGGAATTATTCACCATGGAGTCCAGATACGAGTGGTGTTCCGCAAGCGTCGGTGTTGAGTCCACTGCTGCTCGTCATTTTTATAAACGACCTTGATGAGAGTGTAGAAGGGTGGGTTAGTAAAATTGCAGACAACACGAAGGTCGGTGGAATTGTGGACCGTGACGAAGGATGTTGTAGGTTACTGAGAGACAGAGATAAGCTGCAGAGCTGGGCTAAGAGGTGGCAAATGAAGTTTAATGTGGACAAGTGTGAGGTAATTCCCTTTGGTCGGAGTAAACCGACTGACTCCCACAGCTACCTAGACTACACCTCCTCCCACCCTGCCCCCTGTAAAAACGCCATCCCATATTCCCAATTCCTTCGTCTCCGCCGCATCTGCTCCCAGGAGGACCAGTTCCAATACCGTACAGCCCAGATGGCCTCCTTCTTCAAAGACCGCAGATTCCCCCAGACGTGATCGACGATGCCCTCCACCGCATCACGTCCACTTCCAGCTCCTCCGCCCTTGAGCCCCGCCCCTCTAACCGCCACCAGGACAGAAACCCAATGGTTCTCACCGACCACCCCACCAACCTCCGTATACAGCGTAGCATTCCCCCGTCATTTCCGCCATCTCCAAACGGACCCCACCACCAGGGATATATTTCCCTCCCCTCCCCTATCAGCGTTCCGAAAAGACCACTCCCTCCGTGACTCCGTCGTCAGGTCCACACCCCCCACCAACCCAACCTCCACTCCCGGCACCTTCCCCTGCAACCGCAAGAAATGCAAAACTTGCGCCCACACCTCCTCCCTTACCTGTCTCCAAGGCCCCAAGGGATCCTTCCATATCCGCGACAAATTCACCTGCACCTCCACACACATCATCTATTGCCTCTGCTGCACCCGATGTGGCCTCCTCTATATTGGGGAGATGGGCCGCCTACTCGCGGAACGCTTCAGGGAACACCTCTGGGACGCCCGGACCAACCAACCCAACCACCCCGTGGCTCAACACTTTAACTCTTCTTCCCACTCCACCAAGGACATGCAGGTCCTTGGACTCCTCCACCGCCAGACCATAACAACACGACGGTTGGAGGAAGCGCACCTCATCTTCCGCCTGAGAACTCTGCAACCACAAGGGATGAACTCAGATTTCTCTAGTTTCCTCATTTCCCCTCCCCCACCTTTTCTCAGTCGATTCCCTCGAACTCAGCACCGCCCTCCTAACCTGCAATCTTTTTCCTGACCTCTCTGCCCCCACCCCACTCCGGTCTATCTCCCTCACCTTGACCTCCTTCCACCTTTCACGTCTCCATCGCCACTCCCTCAAGTCCCTCCTCCCTACCTTTTTTCTTAGCCTGCTGGACACACTTTCCTTATTCCTGATGAAGGGCTTATGCCCGAAACGTCGAATTTCCTGTTCCTTGGATGCTGCCTGACCTGCTGCGCTTTAACCAGCAACACATTTTCAGCTCTGATCTCCAGCATCTGCAGACCTCCCTTTTTCCTCACTAATTCCGAGGGACCCCCGGTAAATGGCAACACACTCCTCAGTGCACCCTGTATTTATCAACACTCTCTCTGGGACCTCCATGTAAATATTGACACACTCCCTGGTTTCCCCTGTTAGTAATGACACACTCTCCGGGACGCTCGCTGTAAATGCAGACACTCTCCCTGGGACACCCCCGTAAGTACCGACACATTCCACAGGACTCTCTTAGAAAGATTAGATTAGATTCTCCACAGTGTGGAAACTGGCCTTTCAGCCCACCAAGTCCACACCGCTCCTTCAAAGAGAAACCCATTCCCCTACCCGATATTCACCCCTGACGAACGCACATAACACTGTGGGTAATTCAACATGACCAATTCACCTTTGAATTGTGGGGTGAAACCGAAGCACCCGGAGGACGCTCATGCAGACACAGGGAGAATGTGCAAACTCCACACAGACAGGCGTGAATAAAAATAAAGGACCCTGCTGCTGTGAGGCAGCAGTGCTAACCACTGAGCCACCATGCCGCCCAATACTGACACACACAGGGACCCACTCTAAATACTGACTTGCTCCCCGGACAAACCTGGAAATACAGTCACATTGAGCGGGAACTCCACTCTAAATATTTCAAACTTCCCACGATCCCCTTGTAAATGCTGAAAACACCCCTGAAAATTCCCTGTGAATAATGACCACCGTGGAAATACCCACAATCTCCCCGGGAACACACTGAAATACTGGCACTCTCCCCTGGACCACCCACATAAATTCCGATGGTGTCGCCCTGACCCCCACTGTAAATACTTACATTCTCCACAGGATCCCCCTATAAATTCCGACACTCTCTTCGTAGACCCCCTGTATGTAATAACACAGTGCCTGACAATCCCTTGTCAATGCCGATACTCTACCGGAGACACCCCCACCCCCGTAAAAACAGACACGCTCGCGAGAAGACACACTCCCTGGGAGCAATTGCAAATGCATACACTCTTCTCAGGAACCCCCTGTAAATATCAATACACTCCCAGGGACACACTCCGTACATGCCATCACTCTCCCGGGACCCCGATAAACATAAACACTGACACCCTCCAGGACTACCCTGTAAATAACGACACACTCCCTGGGACAAGGCTTGAAATACTGGCACACTCCCGAAGCCACCACTGTAAATATAAATACACTGACCAGGACACCCTGTATATGCCGTCACACTCGTCGGAACACCCCTGTAAATATAAGCACACTTTCAACCACCTCTCTGTAAATATTGATGGACTCCCCAGGAATCCGCTGTAAAAACTGATACACTCCCACCCCACACTGTCTCATCCACTCTCTAAGACCCCTCTTTCTCTATCTATCTCTTAGTCTCCACCCTCTTTCACTCTTTAACCCCTGCCACCTTTTGTCTATTAACCCACTGAAACGCTCTCTCGACGACCTCCCACTCTCACTCTCTACACCCTCCCGATCTCTCCCTATCCTCTCTCTCTGTACCTGACTGTCTTTACTCCTCCCTCTCTCACTGCAAACATCGCCCACTCTCCCCATCTCTCTTGCTGTACCCATCCCACACTCTGCCCTTTTGCCACTCTCTCTCTCCACCCCCTCCCACTCTGCCTCTCACTACACACTCCCTCTGTCTCTCTCCCCACTCCCACTCTCTCACTGTCTCCCCACTCCAATTTTCACTCTCGCTGTAAACTCGCATCTCTCTCCCCACTTCCACCCTCTCTATACACACTCCCGCCCTCTCTCTTCCCCACAAATCTCTCTCTCTACACCCTCCCAGTCTCACTCGCTGTACCCCGCCAACTCTCTCTTTGCCACCTGCTACTCTCGTTGTCTAAAACCTCCCTCTCTCTCTATCTCCTCCCACACTCTCTATCGTCTCTCTCTATGCCCCCGACTCTCTCTCCGCCGAAACATTTCCCATTCTCACTATCTCTCTTTATCAACCCCGTCGCATTCTCTCTTCCCTCCTCCAATTCCCTCTCTGCCCTTCTCACAATCTGCATCTCTCGTCTCCCGCTCAGTCTCTCCAACACCTCCCACCCTCTCTCTCTCTCCATATTCCCACTCTCTCTAAGGCCCTCCAATTCTGCCTCTGTAACCTATTCCCTGGCTAGCCCCATCCTCCCCCTCTGCACATCCCTCTCTTTCTATCTGCCTCCCGCCCACACTCTCTCTCCTCCCGCCTCGCACTCTGTCTCTATCTACGCCCTCCCACTCTCTCTACTACTCAAACTCTCTCTCTCTTTCTCTCTCTATCTCACTCCCTCTATGTCTCCCTCACTCCCTTTCTCTGTCGTTTTCTCAATCTACCCTGTTCCCATTCTCTCTGTCTCCCCCTCACTCTACTCCCTCCTCCGCCTCTCTCTTTACCCCTTCCCACTGTCTCTCTCTACACCACCAACTGTCCAAACCCACTCCATCTCTCTCTATCTTTCTCTCTATAACCCGCTCCCCCTCTCTTTCCCCTACTCTCTGTCTCCCCCCTCCCTTTCCATTTGACCGAACTTCGCTTCCTCCCTCTCTATGTCACACACACTCTCTCGCTGGTCCTTCCCTCTCCCTCTGGCACAGAGATAGGGGAGGGTTGGAGTGGCTCTGGCGCTTTTGGGGCGTGGTAGAGAAGTTAGAGGGATATGGGGGTTGGGAGGAGGGAGAAAATGAGAGAGAGATGGAAAGGCGGGAGTTAGACAGAGATAGCAGGAGAGTGAGAGAGAAAGAGAGGAGTTGAGGCAGGTGGAGCGATGGCATGAGAAACAGAGAGAGTTGGGGGCAAGAGAGACTGAAAATGAGATGGGAAGAGGAAGAGAGAGATTGAGAAGAAAGAGATAAATGATAAGAAAGATGTGGACAGGAAATGGAGAGAGCGTTCAAGAGAGGGGGTGAGGAGGAGGAGTGAGAGTGAGGGTTTGAAGTGAGAGAGAAAGAGAAGAATGCGATTGAGTGGATGTGAAGGGAACGCGGTCGAGAGATGAACTTTGCTGATGGCCATATCGGAATGGGGCAACCTAGAGGTGAAAGCATGGACAGAAGGAGTTACACCCAACTCCTGAGCTCATGTTTCAGTTTTCTCCGTTTCCCTGAGGATCAGGACTTGGAGCTGAGTCTGTCTCTCTCCAGCTCAGCTTCCTCAAAAAGACAAACAACAACATCATTCGCTTTGCTGCTCATCTCTTTGTAATGAACATTTTTATTCTTTACAAACTGAAGTGATTGATACAGTCAGTGCGATGGTGTCTTTCCTCACTGGCCACTGAGTTGTGAGAAATATTGAAATGAGTCACCTTGTCCCTGTAACCACCCTGTGGAATAAGGATGGAGAAACCAACATTACCCTCAGTCTGTTGCCATAAGGACAGGCTACCCCATCACTTAAACACTGAACTGAAATGAGAAAATCCCGGATGGATTGATTAATGAGTGAATTTACTTGATTGGTTAATTTGGGTGAAGGGATGTTTCAGCACATTCTTCAGCTGCTGTCTGAACTTAGTCTGGGTCACGGCATAAATCGCGGTGTTTGTGCAGCAACTGAGGAGCTGCAGCATGAAGCCCAATTCTTGAACGAATGTATGGAGAATCACAGGAGTATCCACAATCCAATACATTCGGTTCCAGATAGAATGAATCATTAACGTTGACCATAACAGGATGAAATTGGCCGAGATCACAAACAGTAAAATGATGGAAATTTTGCGGTTTTTCATTTCACTGTCCGACTGAGCGTCCCCATTGGTGTGAGCCCGGAGTCTCCTGCGGGCTCTGCTGGTGAATAAAATGTGTCTGATAGTAAACACATTGAGCAGCAGAATCAGGATAAATGGGAGAGCCGGGGTTAGAATTTGGTGGAGGAACTCAGTTGTGATCCAGAAACGGGAGGAATAAGCACCGTTTATTGGCACACAGAACCAGGGGTCATTTCCCAGCCGATACAGAGGGGTGAGCAAAAAATACCAGAAAATGTTCTTTAAGCAGTTCAGCACGGTCACTGCTCCCAGAACCACAGCCGCCGTTTTCTCACGGCAATATTTACTTTTCAGCTTCTGGCAACAAATGGCCACAAACCGATCAAAGGTGAAGGTCACAGTGAACCAGACAGAACAGTCAGTGGCTGCATAAAGCAGGACAGCATGGATATTACACACGCGGACGGAGTACAGGAAATAAAACTTTGTCCGATAAGCAATGGGAATGTGTCTCAAGATCAGGTCGAGGATAATAACCAATACATCCGACGCTGCCATAGACCCCAAGTAACGTCTGACACACGGAGATAATCCACAATCTTTATAGACCAAGACGTAGATCGTCGCTACGTTAACTATGAGGAAGAGAAATAAATACATTATCCATCTGCCTGGAGGCAACGTCACAGTTTGATTGAAGAGCCAGTGAGATTTTTCAAATGTGTCACTGCATTCAGAGATTAACTAAAATAATTGGAGCTGAAATAACAAAAGGGAAGGTCTGAACTATGGACAAAAATGGGTCATAGAACACATGAAACCCTCCCTCCCCACACACACAGAGGCACATCCATATGAACAGATGATTTCCAGAACATTCCCACACACTCGATCACTCCAGAGCAGAGACAAGTCACTGGTTCCAGGTCCTAATACAGAGGTTGAAAACGGTGCTGTCCTCAAGGATTCTCTCTCAGTTCCTTGAAGACAATAGGAGGTTGGAAATTTCTGTCTTTCAGTCGAAATTGTAGTTGATTCAAGTGAAAAAATGGAAACGCAATGAAAACGTATTCACATCTTTAACTGCCTGGGATGACTTTGGAACAGTATTTCATTCTCTCTGGAACGGGATCTTTTCCCTCTGGATCTTATCTTTTGTTCAATTGACTGACGTTTGCCCGTTCACAAATAATGTCAGAGATGGAATGGTGCAGAGAATGTCGGTTATAGAATGTACGGGGAGAAAGTGATGACTGCAGATGCTGGAGACCAGATTTGAATAGTGTGTTGCTTGAAAAGCGCAGCATGCCAGGCAACATCCAAGGAGCAGGAGAATCGACGTTTCGGGCATAAGACTGAAGAAGGGCTGATGACTGAAATGTCGATTCTCCTGCTCCTCGGATGCTGCCTGGCCTGCTGCGCTTTTTCAGCACCACAATTTTCAACTACAGAATGTAGGCTACCGGATGATCTGGGGAATGTGTATTATAGAATGTTGCGTATAGAATGTTCCAGAGCATTTCAGTTCTGGAAGGTCGGGATGACAATGTTCTGAGTCATATCAGATTTAGATTGTTGATTGCAGAATATTACAGGAAATGTCAGTTATAGAATGATGGATATAGAATGTTCCTGGGAATATCAGTTATAGGATGTGGGGTACAGATTGTTCCAGCAATGTCATTTATAAATGCTGGGTAACGAACATTCCGTGAAATTTTCAGTGGCTACACCGTCACCATTCCTCTCCTTTTGCACTGCTGCATCAATACCGAAATCAATGCCACCTCTAGCTCCCACGAGGAGGATGAACAGTTCTTCAACTTCGTAAACGCATTCTACCCTGACATTAAGGTCACCAGGACCATCTTACACGCCTCACACCCATTCATGGACCTGCCCATCTTCATCTCTGGTGACTGACTAACTACTGATATCTACTGCAAGCCCACCGATGCCCACAGCTACCTGGACTCGATCTCCTTCCACACTGCCTCCTGCAAAATCGCCACCCCTTATTCCCAATTACTCTGCCTCCTCCACACATGCTCCCAGTTTGACTACTTCTACCCTATAAAATCCCAATTGGCCTCCTTCTTCCTTGACCACAAGTGTTTTTCCCACGAGGTCGACGATAATATCCAGTGCATCTCCTCCATTTCCCATACCTCCCCACTTGAACATCATCGTTCACAACGGAAAAGAACAGAACCTTGCAGTCCACACCTTGCAGCCACCACAAACCCACCGCCTGAGATATATTTTCTCCCGACAACTATCAGTGTTCCCTTAAGAACATTCCCTCCGTGACTCCTTTGTCAGTTCCATGACCATCCACCAGTTCACACCCAATTCGCGAAACCTTCCCCTGCCAAGGGAGGATGTGCAAAACCAGCGCCAACACCTCTTCCCTCAACTCTGTCCAAGGCCACAAAGGATACTTCTGCATCGGAATACTCAACATCGATTTCAGAATCCGGGAAATCTCATGGTAACAGGTTAATGTTGTTCAAGGAAATTGCCTGATGATGTACACGTACTGCCCTCCTTACGACCCCTCGTTGATAACTCAGTCCTCGACGACGTTGAAAACAATCGGATGAAGCACTGAGGCAGACAAGGACACAGAAGGTACTCTGAGTATGGGACTACAATTGCCATCGTCAAGATTGTCTCCGCAGGTCCAACAAAGACTGAGCAAGGCGAGGCAACAAATATACAGCAGCCCCACTTTGTGAAATGATGTGGGAACCAACCAGAGGAAATCATTCTCACAACAAAAAAAAACTTAACACACTTGGATGTGCCCTTATCAGCATCTATAGCAGCGGGAAGCCCACAGTTCTGACAGCGGGAACGTCTCAGTCTCATATTGAAGATAGCCCCCACTGTGTTATTTGGCACTACATTTTCTGAAATAGGACATACCTCGAATGGACCGAGAAAATGGAACTTGTGCATCCATGAGGCACTGTGGGCTGTTGACAGCATCAATGGCCTTCGATCCATCACAAAGTCCGAAGTGGAAAGTCCATTGATGCTTCCAAAATATTCAACAACATTCACATCTACACCTATACTGAAGCAAGCTATTCAGCCCATCAAGAATTTTAAGCAGGGTTAGAATGAGGCCATTCAGCCATTCGAGGCAGTTACTCAGCAACGTGAGCAAATCTCTTAATCTCTCATACCTGTTAAACAGGAAAGGGAAGGAAACATTCATCCTTTCAAAACAGCCACATAGAAATACGGAGTGAACTGATTAGTAAGGCAGGTGCGGAGATAGATTTGGTTTCAATCAGTCTTTATCAGTTTAACACACATTAACAACTGCAGTGGTACAGTGACCAGTGCTGGGGCCTCAACTATTTGCAAACTGTATCAAGGTTTGCATGAATGCAACAAACGTGCTCGAAGTAAATTTGAATTGACACTAAGCGAGACAGGAACTGAACTTATCAAGAGGAGGTAGAGAATCTCTAATTGGATAAGCAATGCACAAAAATTCGACAGCTGGAATATAACGTGGGTAACCATGGGTCTGTGAATGTTTCAGGCAGAATAAAACGTTGTATAAGCAGAGAGAGAGATTACAGGACTTAATAATACAATGTGTACTGCAGTGTTCACTTTGACACTTTCAGACATCGGAACTATTGCTTCATCTCCCTGATGGTCTGCTCCCCGATGTTCCCGCGGCCCCATTGCCCTCAGTACACATGTGGTAGTTTGATCTGGTTGGTTGACGACTGGGACTCAACTTTATTTCCTTTTGGAAAATAAGGCAGGGTATGTGATTGATCTGTTAATCTCATATCATTTTGGAACGAGTGATTGTCATTCCTTTAGTTTGAAAATAGTTCTTGAAAATGGTAGACCTTGTCCATAAGTTAACGTTATAATTAGGGGCAATTTTGATGGAATGAGGCAGCAAAATGCAAAACATGATCTGAGAGAAACTGATTGCAGATAAAGGGCGTCTGGAAAGTGGTAATCCTTCAAAAGCGAGATAATTCAAGTCCAGGCGAGAACGTGTTCGGTTTGTGTGAGGAGGAATGCTCGCAGGAGTAGGGAAT